>NC_034435.1:3531522-3548128 GCF_002078875.1 Numida meleagris
AGCGGGACTCCCGGGGTGGCGCGCGCGCCACCAACCGTCACCTCCTCGGGACGCCTTTCCCGCCCACCCCGGTTGCTAGGCAGATTTGGACAAACTTGCGGTTTCGCCCCGCCCCCTGCCCCCTTCTCCCCGCCCCCTTCGGTATAGCCCCGCCCACAAGTCCCTTCGCCCCGCCCCCTCCGGCACGGGGGTGGAGTATTGCTTTTTTTTTTTTGAAAGAGAAGATTGACGGCTACGATGTCCAATGAGAAGCCGGGGTTACAAATCCCACCAATCCCGCCAGCCAATCGTAGCCACAGCCCGCCTTCGGCCAGCCCCCAATGCAAAGCCGCGAGGAATGAGGCGGGGCGATTTTATGATTGACGGGCAGCGCGACCAATAGGCTCCAAGAGACACCACGTGAGTGGGCAACCGGCAGCCAATGCGAGGGGAAGGGGCGGGGCCGACCCGCGAGGGGCGGGGTGGGGCCGCCCCCGAGGCCGGCTGAGGTGAGGCCCTGCCCGCGGGGAGGGGCCGCGCCGCCGCCCTTATCCGCCCGCGCAGCGCGGCCTGGGGCCCGCGATAGGGCCGGCCGCCCCCGGCTCCCCGCCCTGGCCCGGCGGCGGCGGGCCCCGGTGAGTCATCGCGCTTCCTCCCGCGATGTAGGTCGGGGTGCGCAGGCAGCGCCGGGCTCTCGGCCACGCCTCCGGGCTTAACCCCTCCGCCCGCAGGTGAGGGCCGCCCGAGCTCGGCCGCTGTCTGAGTGGGGGCGGCCCGAGAGCCCCGGGATCCCGCGGAGCAGCTGCAGCCCCGGGCAGCGTCACCGGCCCAGCAGCTCCGGATCGCGGCGCGCTTTGCCTTCTCGCGCTGTTCTCGCCCCCAGATTAAAGATTCCCAATTAACGCTGCCTTCGATCTCTCTTTTTTTTTTTTTCATAAAGGCTGAAGGCGATGTGTGCGGTAAATCCCCTTCTTCCACCCGTTGCGCAGCCCCGTTTGGCCGCAGCCGATGAAGGGTTAACAGCGCGGCTCAGCCCCGGGGCCTCCACAGCTCCCGGCTTCACCTGAGGCGGTCGGGAACTGCAGGGTGAGTACTGAGGGCGAGGCCCTTCCCTAGGAACGCTTTGATCCTCGCGGTCCCACGCAGCCCCCTCTGTGTCACCGCGAGTTCCCGTGCAGGCGAGCTGCTCGATGAGCTGGCGGCGAGCTGAAGCTGTTTTCCAGAAGTCTCCATCATCCACGGGTTAAAGCTTTCATGAAGCGAGTAGCTTGTTGGAACGAAACCTGCTGTAAGGGGAAACGTAGGGCGCTAGCTGAGCAGCTCAGGTGGTGCTTTGGAAAGAGGCAGTACGCAACAAGTTCTAAAACCTGCAGTTTCTTCACGGTTTCGCTGGCGGACGGATCGGTTCCGTGTCTTTCTTCCTTCTAAATTCCGTGTCAAAACGTAAAAACACCTGCCTGAACTCTTCCAGTTCTGGGATGTGGAGACAGAAAGCACTCTTCCCTTAAACCACCACATTGTGGAGATCAGACACGATATCCTCCTTGAGTGCACAACTGCGGTGAAAGAAATACTTCTGGCTTAGACCAAATTAAGAAATAACAACGCCAGCTGCTCGATCAACCTGCAGGAGCCTTCATGTAACCCTGACATCTGCCAGCTTCCAGCAGTCCCTGCAGCAAGTTCCTCGCCACCTCAGCGTGCAGAGGAGAGGAGTCAGGTTCCCCATCAGGAAATTCCGGTTCTCCTTGCAGGGCAGCAGCCCTGGTACAGCGGGGCAGGCAGAGCTGCGAGGCAGCCCAGGTCCCGGCAGGGCGATGGGAAGGGCCCCGAACGCGCCCTCTGCGGGCAGGACTGCCTGAGGATCGCTGAAGGAATTAGTATTCTACCAACTGCTAGAAGAAGTAAAATTAAACTTTATTTAAAAATTCTTCTAATATAGAAAACGAGAGGAAGCGAAGGCAAAAACGAATGCCCCCGGTTTTCCATCTCATTACAGGAGTTAGTGTATGTACAGCTTCAGAAAGGAGCGTGGGCAGAAGGTACACGTCCTGCTACTCAGGGAGAACTACAGACACTTAACAATACCTTGTACAAACCTGACGTAACATTTAAAGGCTCGCTGCAGGAAGCAATGAAAGACACTGGCTAAGACAGACAGTAGAAGAGCACAGACCGGTGGGATTTCATCCCGAAGCCTCCAGGTGTTCCAGGCAGCCTGAGCTACAGCTGCACCTCCCCTTGCTGTTACCACTGAGAAACTGGTGCATCCCAAGGGAGCGGGGATGGCTCTGCGTGGGTTGGAGGCTGGGGATGAGCAGAGGGGGACGCCCCCAAACCCTTTCCATCGCAGTTTTCCTTTCTGGCAGATTTGCAAAACGGAATAAAAATCAAAGCAGTGAAGCAACGCGGCGCAGTTGTGCTGCACCTCGCGTGCCTACGGGCGGTGTAACAACTGAAGGCCCAGCTACTTGTCAGTGTACATTTTTGCACGTGTGGGACAACAGAGAAAGCTCGTGGGTTTCCTTTCTCTGTTTTTAAATTCCCTATCCCCAAAATGAACCTAGATTTCACATGTACACGGGCCTTCCTGATACTCGCGCTGCAGGGAATGAACCACAACAGGCAAACGCTGTTCTTCGCACTGCATCTCTATACATACAAAAGTTTTTACACTATCTACAAAGCAGCGATTAGATGTTTAAGTTCTTGCTACTCGTTTAAAAATACTAGAGGAAAAAAAAAAAACTGTACAGTTTCCTAAATTACATCTTTAGAAGAATAATAATAATTATTTTTTTTTTTTTAGAAGTTCATAAAAGACTTCGTGTTTGCTTCTAGAGAGAATTCAATGATGGGACAAGAAAGGTTAGAAATACATTGTTCAAATCAAGTTAAACCAAGCACTTAACAGAACGTTGTTTGTAAACTTCTAGTTTTCTGTTCAACTTTACATATGCATCCAAAAATTAGGAAGAACTTCAGTCACGAGGTCCTTGCTTTAATCTCTGCTACATACAAAAGATACTGAAAAGCAAAAACTATTAAATAATTTAATATACAAGTGTAGTTAAAAAGCACTGTACATTGTAACAAATGTACACTTGAATTTCAGAGATAGAAAATCACCGAGATTATTATTTCCAAATTTACACGAGCTTTGATATTGTGTGATGGGGCAGGGCCTCAGTTCAGCTGCTGCTGCGCCCCGGGTTCCATTCTGCAGGGAAGCAAAGAGCGGGCGAAGCTGGCGTGCTGCAGACCGGGCGTCCCACGTCCTTCCTCCCGATGGGACAAATTCAACCACGCTGAAAACTTGGTGCTGAAAACCCGAGCGTGCTGCTGGCAGGAGCTCCCTCCGGGCCTCCCTTCCCTCCTGAGCGCAGCGGCAGGGATTGGAGCTGCCAGCAGTTTGGTTCGTGCCGCTGCAAACGTTCTCCTGGCACGCAGTCCTCAGCGACGCAGCCCCCGGAGCAGGAGGGTGAGGGCAGGAGATGCAGCGCCCGCGTGGCACCGGGGGGACCCTTCCTGCTGCAAAATCTTTTCTTGACTTCAGCCCAAACCACAGCTCTCTGCAGCTGGGGTCATTTTTTTTTTAAAATATTGCCTTATAGAAGCAGCACTTTTCTGGCCAACTTTTAAAGCCACTTATTGCAGTTGCCATGGGCGTGTATCAGGTAAGCAACAGCCTCGGGTTGGATGGCAGACTGAAAAAAGAGAGTTTGTGGCGTCTGAATGAGACTGCGGGAGATGTGAAAGCACACGAGTGCTGATCTGCACAGCTGCAGCCATTCCTCACACCTGGCAGGGAACGCTCCATCCCAAACAACAGCACGGGGAGCAGCAGCAGCAGCTTCCATCTGCACGGACTCTCCCTGTGCCCAGCCCATCCCTGCAGCCAACAGACCTCACCGCTTCCCTTCCTGGCGGAGTTTTTAGGGAATAAAACAGACTTCAAAATGGCACTGAACTTTCTTCTTGCAGCCCCGCTAATACTCTCCTTACAGCGACACCGAGGGCACGTTTTCCATAGGCCTAAAATACACACGGCTTCTGCAGAAGGAACTGTCTGAAAACAGGATCTGACTCGCCCCTGCGCGGCCAGTAGGACGAGCATAAAACCCCAGTGTGGGGATGAGGAGGAGTCCCTTTCATGTCATTCAGTGGTCAAAGCTGAGGGCTTTGAATCACAAAATGCATCTGCGTTCACTTGACAGGGGAAAGGGTTTTCAAAAAGGAGGCCCATGAGAGACAGGTTTCACAGCCTTCCTCCTACAATGAATTGTACGTGTCTGAGGGGTCAAATATTTCCTCTAAAAGACTCGCCTCCTCTCTCTCCACAAAAGCACAAAGACCAACCAAAGCAACTGAGCTAACAGATTCCTTTCCCCTTCCCTTTTCAAACTGGGAGATAAATATGCAGAGCTACCAGGAGAGGAAAAAAAAAATATACCTTTATTTGACCCCCGGAACTGTGTAAGGTTACAGCGCACTGCAGCAGCCTGGCACGGCTCCTTGCTGTAAAGCTACTGATGCATTGGCATTGACAACTTCTGTACTGTTTCCTACAGGAGGAATTTGGGCCACGCTGATCCTGCTTCAGGACAGCTGCGGAGGCACGGGGAGACCAAAGAGCTCAAAAGAGGGAGATAAAACAGGGAAGCTAACACAGAAATACTTTTTTTGCTAAGTGCAGCCCTTTTGCTTCTGCGGGAACCAGCTTTAAACCACCTTGCTGAGCTGAACCCTCACTGCAATCATTGGTAGAAATCGTTAAGGCACAGGTGCTGCCTTGCCTTGGTGAGGCTGCAGGATGCAAAATGCTGTTTCCCAGCTGCTGGGCCAAAATGAGAAGAAACTTCCTCCTCCTCTACAAACCACTATGAAGCAGCGGAGATGGAGAGAGCTGTGGTTCCGCCTCACCCTGTGGGAACCAGCAGAGCAGGGACGTGGAAGGAAGACCCTGACAAAGCAGTGGCAGTGGCCCAGGCTGGCAGCTCAGGCTGTGGGATCTGCCCCTCTGCTCGTCCCAAGGAACTAAAACCCAGACCCCGCCGCCCTCAGCACTGCCTTCACTGCAAGGCGACTCGCACACAATAATTTCACCTCAGAAGCTGAATGCAGAACTCAGGGCACCCTACAACCAGTCAGGATTGAATCCCGTTGTTCCCAGGAGTGGAAGGGCACAGAAGATGTTAGAGCTGGCATGCATCGTAACTCGGGGAAGGCTGAAGTACTTAGAATACGCCCAGTATTCCAAACTGTGCAAGTCCTCTCAACTTTCTGTGACAAATTTTAAAAAACAAGTCTCTAACAACTGAAGGAACAAGCGTCCTTTGGACTAAACCTTACTTCTCAGTAAGAGGGAAACAGATTAAAACCAGTAGGTATATACACGCTAGCTGTATATTCACACACGTTATGTAAAAGTAGCTTAAAATGCCCTTCTCACTTTGCAAGTCTATGAAATGTATGTTGTCTTTATGCAATCGGTTTCCTACAAGGCCCTCGTTAGAAGAGGAATTTGCTGCCTTTTCTTTGAAGAAAAGATTTTGCAATGAGTTTTTCTCCTTTCTTTTTTTTTTTTTTTCCTTTTCTTTTCTTTTTGGCTTTTTGTTGGATTCTTTTTTAAACACACTGTCCTGATTCTGTTTCACAGGAGACTGGCCAGGCTGGTGGTGGGTCCGTTCTGTGCCTGGAACTGTACGGGAGGTGGTCCATCTGTCCACTGCAAGATAACAAACAGCATGAAAATCCTCCAGCCACGACCTGGGAAGGGGAGGAGCAGCAGCAAGGCCAGAGGAGGGAGCTGGCCACACATGCACACTGACTGCCTCGAGGTAATTACAGATCTCACGACGAGCTGAGCGTCAGGTTTGACTCTGTTTCACACACTCCTGTCCCTTGGATGTTCTCCTTTGGCACTGCAGCTGTTCCAAACTGAGCTGGCTGCCATGCAGCACCAGCAGTGCTTCCTGCTGCTGCAGGTGAAGCCTGGCAGGCCCAGCAGGGGAAGTCGTGACTTGCACGAATGAGGGACCTCAATTTGGATGCCTCTGTTTGAGCCCATTCTACACTGCAGCTAGAGTGTTTCCAGAGTGAATAAAGCTCCTGGTTTTCACCCGTTTCATGTTTTCCTCTCAAATTTATCAGTATCTCCTGAACTAGGCAGATTTCCTAGTTTGTAATCCTCTTCCACCTTCACATTTTTAATCTAGCACGGATTACGCATAAGCCAGCAATGGCAAGCAAAGTCAGCAGAGCAAGGAGCTCGGGGGGACAGGCTGTGAGCATCGCCAACATGGGCTGCCCCCAGCACACGTGGTCTCAGGACCCCTCTGTGACCACAGCCAGCAATCAGCTTCTTCCTCCCAGCCTTTTCTCTCCCAAAAAGGGAACGCTGGGAAAAGATGTCGGGTTTCCTTGAATCTCAAGTTCCCACTTGGACGTTATTTCGGTCTAAAAGAACGGGTTATCTTTCAGCCTTGCTGAATTCCAGCATAGGAGAGCACTCTGTGTTGGGTTTTTTTTTTTTTAAACAATGTTAAAAGTGGTTCTGACAGTAAGAAGACCAGAGGTAGGTACCCCTTAAGGCAGCAGCTATACTGACATCAAACACCATTAACTGGAAATTCAGCCTGATAGATAAGGTGAAAACCCACAAACACGAAAATCTCAATAGAAACCGTATTCTTAGCAGTGTGGTACAAAGCATCCCCCAGAAGGTGGTGGATAGGATGATCTCAACATGAAAATGAAACCCGAGTATGTATGAAGTTTCTTTCAAAAGCAGCAGCTGTCACCACAATGAAGAGGCTATCTCCTACAGAAGCCATTACAGAAAGTCTTGGAGTGCCAATAAAACAATTGTAGGAAACAAAGAGCTCACAGGAGTATCAAAGGAAAGCAAAGCTCGTCGTCTCGCCTCAAGAACGCTCGTAACCGGAAGACGAAGATGGCTTACCGTGATTAAATTGTGTTCTGGAAGACTGCACGCTTCGATGTGGTCCTGGAGGAGCTGCTGGGAGAAGTTCTGATGCATCTGTGCTGCCTCGTGTGCATCCATCGCATTTCCACAGGCTTTGTTCAGGTCTGAAAGATGAGAGCTTCATTCGCTCACGAGAACCACTGCTCGGACTTGCTTCCCTCTTATCTGACACGACTCTGCCCTACAGCAATGACTGAATTCTCTGAACTGCCAACGTATCAAGGCCATCTCAGTCAGAACGGGCAGGGGCACACGGGGAACCCAAGCCCTTCCTTCTTCCAACAGGCCAGGCAGTGCACGCTGCAGGATCTGATGTTATTTTAGCTTCCCATCACTAAAATAACACTCTGTACCAGTTGGACAAGGAGGAAAGCACCTCCCTACCCAGCGAGAGCCTCTGTGCTGCAGGCACACTCGCTTTCTCTAGTGTCTGGCACCATCTAGTGGGGACTGGGGCCCACCAGATGTCACCATGCTTTGGCAGCGCGCACCTCGCAGCAGTTCATTTATTTTCCCTTTCCCTCATTCACCTTTGCTTTCCAGGCCCATCCCCAACATGGATCCTACTGTTTTGCTTCCTGTGAGGTTTGCTGGCATGTGTCAGCTCAGCCAGATTTCAGACTGGTAACACAGTAAGCATTGCAATCTTAGCTAACAACAATTAGCAGTGTACAAGGGCTGAGATACGCAGCTCCTGTCCATCAGCAGGTGCTGGCATTCCACTGTTCCCAATCGAGCACCTTTTCTTCAAAAGAGAAGCTAGCAGTTCCATGGGAAAGCTCTTAGAAAAACCAAAGCAGAATGGCAACGGTGCCTTTGTGCTCTCAGGCAAATGGACGTGGCAGGAGCAGCAACAGCTGAACGAGGGACAACCTTTCATCTACAGCAGACTCACTGTGTTACTGGCATGTTTTGTATGTCAACTGCTGCTTGGAAACAAATGAGAGAAGTTACCTCAATTCCCTAGAAGCAGTTTTGTAGCAAAGGCAGCAGCAAAGAAGAATATAAACCTGGCCCAGTGCTCGGCATACAGCACCACGCTTACAGCAAGCACGACAGCTTAACAGAAACTGAAACTGTGGGGTGAGTTCTTGGAAAAGGGGTAGAGTTACTGCTTTATTTTCCAGTGAAAGCAAATCAATTGCAGCATTAACGCTGACAGCCTGCCAAGAAGCTAGTCAATATTTGAACAAAGCATCCTGGGGCCCATGTCAGTCAGATGAAGCAATATTTATGTACGAGTGATATAACAGCCTCTTGTATTTATTAAGGCCCCACACAGAAGCGAAGCCTAATAAAATGTTTACTGCAGCAGGAGCTGCAGTCAAAGCAAAGCCCTGCAAGAGCAGCACGGACACTGCACCGTGTGGACTGGAGCCCTCCCCACGCAGCCGCAGTGCTCTGCAAACCCAAGCACTCAGTGTGCAGGATGAGCACCCCCCATTCTAACCCCAGTGAGCAGCAATGGTTCTTTGACACTCCACTTCAGCACAAGCCATTTTCCTCACTCACCTCTCAGCAGAGCTGAAGACCACAGCTGCACAGACATATCCGGGATCTTGCTTGCAAGCTGCATGGCTGGCACTACCATGTTATTACTTTCCTGGTGAAGAGCAGACATCGACATCAAACATGCAGTTTTTTCCCCTTGCAAATATGTAATATATCGAGGAGATGTTGAATTTGAGACAGAAGTTTTGCCTAATTTAATTGCTGCTGTGCTCTAGCTAGCAAGCTGAAATGCTTAATGGGACAACAAGCCAAACATATCATCTACAGCTGTCAGGAACTTTGCTGTGTCCTAGGAATTACGGTGTCTGTGTTGTGCAAGATAACAGAAATATTTCACACATTCTGGCACATGAGGAGAATTTCGAAGAGCTTGCACCCACAGTTCCTCCCCAGCAATCCCACTGCATGATGTTACTTGTCCTTTTTTCTGCTCTTTTTTTTCCCCCCCAGGTGATTTCAGGCATTACAGAAACACCCATCTCTACAGCAGGACTCGAACACTACTGCTTTGCTCCAGAGTGCTGCTCAGTGTGCACACTGCAGCCACAGATTGGTGTAAATCCACGAGCTGCCAGCCCAGCAGGCACCCACACACAAACACTGCTAAACACGACTTGAGGAAGCACCCCAATTTCCTCTGGCAAACCCTAAGTCCGACACTTACACGGCAGCAGCAGGCACAGCGAAGGCTTACCCTGTGATTCCCTAACACGTAGAATATATGACCCAGGAGCACCAGAGAACATGCTGTTAATCGATTCAAATCTTCTGCATTTGACATCTTCAGCGTCTCTCGCAAAAACCTCCTGCCAACACAGAGCAAAACACGAAGCACTGAACCAAAATCTGCTTTCCCTGACGTTTTTAAGAAACAGCATCAAGAACCAAATTAACCCCATCAGCAAATATTAGCGCTCGGGATTCAAAGCGTGCTGCAGGTGACCTGAAACAAAGCGCTTCATTCCCAAACCTCACCTTTCCTTCAGCAAGGACTGTAACACACATCCTCCCTTGGAAAGCCTTTCTTTCAGATGCACCGCTGCAGAACAGCTCACGAGTATGATTATTACTCAGAGCAAAAGAGATGTGAGGTAGAGCATCTGCCTTAAGCGAAACAAGTTGGCTCCACCCACAGGGAACCCAGGAGGTGGGGGAAAGCAAAGCCTCTGAGTTTTGGTGTTCAGTTTGAGTCCCCATTTCATTTTTCCTTTCCCCCCCACCTTTCCAGGTGCACGGCTTCGTACTCACTTTGCCTCGTTGTATCTTCCTTGGAAGAAGGAGAACAGACCTCGGATATAGAAAGCTGCCGCTCGAAGACAGTGCGAGCTATGAAGAAAACAGAGCATTGACACTGAGGCACTGCAGTGACCAGCCACAGCACGGGCACATTTCTAGGGGTGTGCCCCGTAACCAAACCTCTGCACAGAACATTATGTTTAACACACGATCAGAGCTTCTACCTTGAAAAGAAGAGGATTATTCTGTTGTTTTCTTTGAATAAAGCCTGATACAAAACCAGTATTACCACCAGCAGCGTAACGTCAGCATTGTTTCTGGAACTCTCACCTCACGGGAAAATTGTGGTCTGGATTTATCCTTTCCAATAAGCTGTAAAGCTACAAAGAGAGAGGGGAAAAGAGACAATCAGTGCTTCTAACATACACAGCTTATGGTATAGACAGCAAGAGTCTGACTCAAAGTGCACATCAAATTGAAACAAAGTCACCACGAGCACACTGAAGTTTACATGTACTGGTTAAATCACACTGCAGACATTCCAATGCTAGAAGTTTTCATGTCCATATTGGTCCTAGAATCAAGTTTTATACAAAATATGCTCTCTTAAACTTTAGAGAAGTTCCTATAAACTGTTCACGTTTCCTCAGAAAATCCTTAGCAGCCATTTAACTGAGCTGCTCCGGATCCAAACGCTGCATCAGATTCGTTAGTTAATCCAAACCAGAAACGAACCATGCAGAAAAAAAAAAAAAAAAAGGCAACTTTGTTAAAAAGCTGAGAGAGCAAAAGCAGACAGTCCTGACTCATAGAGCTCCGTGCAGGAAGCAGTGAGCAGTCACCTCCTGGTGCCGGTTGCCTTCCCTGATGTACACACTGGCCAGGTTTGTCACAATGAATGCCCACAGCTCTTGGTGTGTAGTGAGCTGAAATAAAACAGAGCACATAGTCAAAATACTTCAGCATCTAACCCAGAATTAGTTCACTCCATCTTTAATACATACAAAGGGAAGAAAGAAAACGCTCGGGTTTGGTGTCTGTTCTTTAGCTGCTAACAAATCCTCCTGACCTGAACTCTGTTCAGCAGAGGAAAATCTGAACTAATGCAATTAATGCAGGCTTCCCTTCCAGCCTCACCTACCCGGTGCCCCACACGATCACCACAAGCCCAACCACCTCAGTGAATACTGTGAGAAGAAAAACCTTACCCTCAGTGCCGTGGTAAACTGTGCTTCTGCATTGTCCATGCAATTAACAGAAATGCAGTAGAGCCCCTGTAGAAGACATGATGTGTTTAAGGTAACAGCACACTGTGACAAGCCCAGAACACAAAGAAGGCAAGCACGGACAGAACCACTGAAATCTTGGCATACTGGCTGAAAAAAATGCTCTTAATTTCTTATAACACTCAAATAGCAATGCTACTTATATTGGTCCCCACACCCAGCTCCCACAACCTAGTCTCAAACATGCACAGTGTGTATTTATGCTGTGTACTAATTACCCTGCCACAGGACGCTTTAAAAGGGGATTTAAGACTTTGCCAGCAGAGCTGGCTGCGAGCCCCCACAGCAGGACAGGCAAAAAGCAAAGCAAACTCCATTGCTCAGCAGGAAATCCTGCTGTCTGCATCACTGTGATCTCATTACTGGTGACTGCTCAACCTACAGCCCTTGGAAGAGTCACAGGTTTACTGCTCATCACAGACACTTACTAACAGAGTGTGCAGCTGGGCAGCGTGATTAGAAAACAGCCTGGGAGACTGCTGGCACAGCTGGCAGACTTGTGAGATCTGTTAGGGAAAAGAAATAAACATATTTCAGATATTTTTCCTCCGTTTTGATGTATGCCCTCTATCCATCACGAACATCACGTAGTAAGCTTCAGCAACCCGTTCCAGGACCTGGTCCTGCTCTTGAGCAATGGCAGAGCCAGCTGTGCCTGGGGCTGAGGGCAGGCTGCTCCGTGCATGCTCCTCCCCTCCTCCCCACCCCCCCCACACACGAGGACTGCTTTGGAATTATTTGCTTTGCAGCAGTTCTGCCATTTGGTGGCACCACCTGCAAACAAATAACAGCTCAGCTCGGAAATGCTCAGCTTCTGAGCTAGCACACAACAGAAAAGCCGGAATCAAACCCTCCCTGCAAGGAGGGCAAGCGAGAACCTGGCACTACTCTTGTAGCTGATTTTCCCCCACATGAATTCATGTGAAGACTGACAACAGAGGCTGAGATGATGCAGCAGTACATCCTATAAACAAGGGGTAGACGGGAATGAAAAACGCCTGGGAGAACAGAAAGAAGTGCAGTTCACTCTTACGTTAGAGAACGCTGCCCCCCTCCTTTTTTCCCCCCAAATTATTTAAGAGGAAGAAAGGACAGAAAGCCAGAGAACCTTAAAGACAGAAGAACGTGGACAGGACAGGAACACTACAAGGAAGTGAAAGGGGAAGAGTTAAGAGCTGCCCTCAGCCACGAAGCAGAGGGAAAAGACACCAGACCAATGGTGACCAGGAAGAAGGGGCCACTTCCAGCCACTGCTCTGTGCTTGTCAACCCCACCAGCAACTCCAGAGTGTTGATAAATAAAACAGTTTAAGAGGTGGGAAATTCCAAAGCACCATCAGGCCTAACTATGGCTGTTAGTTTAACCCCCATCTAAGCCCAAGAATCTCCTTGAAACACAATTTTACAAGTTATTACTGCACACATCCCCAGCTAAGGAAATGGTCGAAGCCCACGTTTACCTCCTGCAACGCTGTGGCTTTGTGTCCTGTGACAAGCCGACACATGATAATGTGTTCCAACAAAATAACTTGGAAAGATGACAAGATAGGACTGCAGTCCAACACTGAAGAGGGAACAAAGGGAATTCAGTAAGTGAAGTTAAGACAATGCTAACATCCAGGGCACGCGGACCCTCCTGCGCCCAGCCAGCTTCCCAGTGCAGGTGGCTCAGCACAAAGAACTCTTTGTGCAAATTCCAGTTCCGTATTCAGAAAATCAAAGTAACCACCCAGCACAGTTCTTAGATGCAGCAGAAACAGACTGAGAGGCTGTCCCAGTGAGCTGAAAAGGTCTGCTGGTTTCTTTTTACATTTAAATTAGCAAGGAGTAACGCAATGTTGCAGCATCAGCCAAACTCTCATCCTTATCCTTACTTTTTAGCTTCTCTAGCTGCATGAGTGCTTTGTCTGTGTACTTCTGAGCCTTCTCCAGGTACCCTGCTTGCATGGAATGCATCACTGTCACCTGCCAGAGGACAGAGGAAAGATTACTGAACATTTTCTTTGCTGAGGAAAGGCCTGGGCATTCACACGACAACTCCCCAGGCACCCATCATTTTAAACTAAGGTTTTATATCACTTAGGAACAACATCACATTCAAGAAGTGAGGCAATTAGTTTCAGGAGCATGAAGTCAAGATTGCTCTTCTGTTGGTAAAAACAAGCCAACACAGAATCAAACCCTCCCCTAGAGTTATTTGGCTTGATATTAATGAAGCTTTATTCCAGTTCCCAGACTTCTTGCACAGTCTTTTCAAACACTGACGTCACTGAAAGCAATCTCCCCACAGATGCTGTGTCAGAATTAAACTGTCAGTGTCGTGCAAAGCAGCATGTGGTTTGCAGAATCGATCACTGCTGGTTCTAGACCCTTTTTAAGCAAATCCTCATTAATTAGCGATACCCGTTAAGTAAAAAAGAGCTGCTCACCAAGTAGACAAGCACACACATGTGTTCCTTGGGCAGCCAGTGAAAGAGATCCGCGGGGTTGCTGGGCAGGATCTCATCATCATGTAGCGTGGATATGGTCTGAATGCACTGCTGAAGCTGCTTCAGACACGGCTTCACACTCTTCACCTGCACAAGATGATTCCACTTCAGACACAGCCGCTGCATCCCAGTTACCTGAACGCTTACTTAGCTGAGAAAACTTGCCAAGCCATGAACAATCCCCGTGCTTGTGAACTGAAGCTAATGCATACGTCACTATTCTGGCAGGACAGAACAGTGAGTGCTTTAGGTCCACTCCAGGTTTAACAGCAGAACTTAATATTTGCATGCAACACCACCAGATGCTCAGAACATTTTTCAGAACCACACACACCGCCTGCTCCCCCACAATACAGAGAAGGAAGAGCAGTCACCACAGCTGCAAGCGTAGCAAAGCAAGCCTCTCCTCGGGGTAGAGGGAACGATATCATGTCACTGCTCACACACAGCAACAGAAATGCCCCGGCATCAGAAGCTCTGCTGTTCTGGGGCAACACCCTGCCCAGCTCTCACAGCCTGCACTCACCTGCCCGGCATCCAGGTAATGTGTGACCTGCAGGACTAAGAAGAACACACGCAACGACTCCTTCTGGATGGGGTTTCCTTGCCAATTTTCAACTATCTGTCCGCACAGGGTAAGGAGGGGGTGCACCTCCTGCAGCTTCCGTTCCATCAGAAGGAGCTGTAATTCCAAAGACAAATCCGTTTTGTGCTCGGCAGCTCAGGTGCTCAGAGACCAAAGGTCCACTGATCCATTATTTCAAATTAAAATAGACTCAAAGGCATCTATCTGCAACAGCAGCAACCTTGGAACAGTTTTTCATCCTTAATTCCAAGGGCTCCAATGACAACTCACAGTTAGAAACCACGTATTTGTCATTATTGATAACAGGCAGCAGAGGAAGCCCTTCACAAGAATCCTACAGAGCTGAGGCTCATTCTGGGGCCATTTAATTTTGTGCTCACATGAAGAGAACACAATATACAGAGCACAGAGAATACCTCAAAACAAACAACTGATGCTCAGATAAGTTACTTTCTCCTCTAGCTTGTATCACGCTAGTTACAATTTTAGAAGTACATCTGACTCACCATTCCCTTGCTTAGCAGGAACAGTGCTCTGAAATGAAACAAAACAACGTCATAATCCCAAGGAAACACAAAGCACCCCCCACAGAAAGAGCATTTAAAAGCTAGATGGAGCAGCCCAATCCCAGCACCAGGAACCACAAACCCAACCTCTCAGGTCTGTGCCTGAGCCTCAGACGGTTCCAGCTGCAATAGCTGCTACAGTCAAAGCAAGGCTAATGGAAAATCTTTTGCTAATAAAGACAATAAACAAAGTTCAGTTTGAAAAACAACAACAGAAACCTCTCCTGAGTTTTAGCAGACATCATTGATTTGCACAGGAAAATTAAAGAGCTGAACAAACTCTCAGATCTAAGAGAGTGCTCAGGAATACTGGTGTGCCTGTAAAACCCAAGCAGCAATCAGAGGCCACATCTCTAATTCACTTAGAGATAGAACTTAAGAGCAGGACGTAGCAGAACGTGTCCAAATAAGAAGAAACCAGAATATTCCTTGTGGGAAGGAAAAAACCAAGGCCATGTGGAACTCACCTGGTATACTCTGACCCCACCACCCGAGCGTACTCTGCTCCCACTCCCAGGAGGTCACATGCAGATACCAAATCTTTTTCAAGAGTGTGTAGTTGCTGAAATGAAAAAAGGCCAAAGGAGGTCAGCGTTTCTTAGTGAGCCTGATAAGCCTTTTTTTTTTTTTTTTAATGTAATTACTTCTGTGTTTTACGTGTGATAAGCTGCTAAACTGGCACATTAATTACTTTGTCTGATTCTGGACTCATTGTCCAGGAACGCCTGGCATTCTCCAGAAAAGAAGCCTGTAACATTTCAGAAGGAATTTCTCAGCTAGGTTTCATACTCCAAAGTTGTCATAATTTACTGAGAGCATGTGCAGATCAAACAGGAACAGCTCAGACTTAACCAACCTCACACAGTTACACAATGAGCGCTCCCCAGCAGGAGCAGCAGAGGAAGTCTGCAAGGCACGGTTCAGGTGATGAGGAAAGGATGGCACAGCCTGCACAGCACCCCTCCCTCCCTGCAGCCTCCCAGCTTTCACACTTGGTTCTCCAGACTCAGGTAGAGAGCCACGCAACTGCAGAAGAACACGCACTGAGGCAGTGAGGCATACGGACCCTTGTGGTCAAGCAAAAGCCAGAAAGGAAATACCACACAGAAAAGAAATCAGCAAAGAATGTCAAGCTCCAAGAAAGGATCCTATTCAGTGGGAGGCACCGAGAAAAACATTTAAGCTTCTTGTGAGTACTCAGGCATTAACTCATTGCAAAGCAAACATTTGTCCTTTAATCGATAGGAAAGGCTCTGCACGATTCAGCGTTCCCAAACTACACAAAGGAGCTCAGCAATTCCTTTTCAAGGAAGTTGGTCTGCTTGTTTAAGCTCATCAGGAAGGAGGGGGAAGACAAGTACAGGTGACTACTGAGACAGTTATCAAAGACAGAACTGCTTGCTAACCAGCTCTCTTCCGCAGAGCACCTCTAAGGAGCAATTAAGTCCCTCAACTCTGTCTCTCCACTGATACTGATGAGTGGAAAAAAACAAAGAGGTGTCCAAGATCTTTTACGTAACGCAGATGTTTTCCAGCCATTTTTGCAGCCACAGTGCTACGCGGTACGCCCAATTAGCAATAGAACATCACTCACTGCAAGTTGGAAAAGCAGCCGACAGTGCCAGTATGGAGTCTGCTGAGAGATCTGGATGGCCTTGCGTAACAGAGGCTTCGCCGTGTCCACTGAGTTCTGAAACAGAAACACACACCCAAGTCAACACAAGAGCCAGGCCCTGGGCGCTGCCACCATTAGCAGCAGGAGCTTCTGAACAAGATGGGTTCTGTGCTGATCCTCAGCCAAAGCCTCACGCGTCAGGAATCTTAAAACACGAAAAGTAACGCAAGTAAGTTTTTAACGTGTAAAACCACGCAGTGATAACTGAAGTCTGCTCAAAGGCATCGGCTATTTAGCTCCTTTGAGCACTACTCCAATATTCCCAGCACTGCCTCTGCAGGAGAGGCGCT
>NC_034435.1:3549238-3550128 GCF_002078875.1 Numida meleagris
GGGGGGGGCGGGAGCGGTGCGCGCGGGGCGTGACGGGATCTGCAGTCCGCCTGAGGGCGGAGGCGGAAGTGACGTCAGCGCGGATGGCGGAAACGGCCCCGCGCGAGGCCTCCTGGGAGCTGTAGTCCGAGCAATCTCCGCCGCGGAGCTGCGTTAAGGGCTCGGGAAGGAGCGCGGAGGCCGCAGCTTCATCTCAGCGAAGCGCTCCGCTCCGTCCTTTCCTTCCCGCCTGGAAGAGCGGGCACTGAGGCCGAGGGCCCCCCCCCGGGGACTACAACTCCCAGAGGCCTTTGCGGCAGCGCCGCTGCGCACCGCCCGCCCGGGCCCAGCGCGGTGCATGGTGGGACGGCAGTTCCAAAATGGACCACCACCACCACCACCACCACCACCGGGATGCTTCGGGTACGGCCCCGCCGCTGCGTCCGCCTCCCTCTCCGCTCCGGGCACCGCTCCCCGCGCCCCCTGGCCCGGCCGTGAGGGAGCAGCGCTTGGCGGCCTCCCCGGCTGAGCTGAGGCTCCGTGCTGCGGGGGGCCCTCCCGCTGCAGCGGGCGATCATCGCGTCCCCCTCCTCTCTTTTTCCCCCCCCTCCCCCTTCAGGGAAGGCCAGTCGGTGGTTTGGGGTCGCGCAGTCCAAGTCGGCCAAGACGACGGCGAATATCCTCCAGCAAGAGGAGCTGATAGCGCAGAAAAAGAAAGAGATCGAGGCCCGGCTGGAGCAGCAGGCCCGGCAGAGCGCCCTGAGCCTGCAGCAGCTGCCGCTGCTCGGAGAGTGCGTGCGGTGGGGGGGGGCTGGGCTGTGCTGGCAGATGTGGGGTGCATAGGGGAGAAGGGGCCTCACGGGCGCTTGGAGCCGACGCTGAGGGGTTGGAGCTGCTCGTTAGTTAATTAA
>NC_034435.1:3550477-3571508 GCF_002078875.1 Numida meleagris
TGCTATAATACTATGTTTTCCTTCCCCTTAATTACTACTTTTTGCGCAACCTTAACTCCCAAGGGTTAGTGCGATTCCTCCAGTAGGTGCTTGCCCAGAGCTCCTGGAAGCACAATGGCACAACTGTGCTGGGAGAAATCCTGTTTTAATGTGGTGGCAAGCAGGTCAGCTGGAGAGCATGGGTAGATGCTATAAGCAGCAAGTGGAATGGTTCTTGTGCTTCTGAAAAGCTGTGTTCTCAAAATGAGGGGTGAGAGATTAGTAATTTTTGCTTTTGTTTTCTGTTTAAAATAAATGTTTGTGAGGGGGCCGGGAAAGTTGTCAGTTACCATCATCTCCTTTTCTTTTTCTGTCTAGAGATGACGGTGCTGAAAATGAAGCCTCTGTTTCCAACAAGTTTGTTAATGATGGCAGTTTCCTCCAGCAGTTTCTCAAGCTGCAGAAGGAAAAGTCAAGTGCTGGTAGGTCGACCTCTGAGCAACAGGAGGCCTTCCTTCTCCTGATGGTACCAGCTTTGTGTGAGCCACCTCCGTGTATATTCACTATAGAACCCCTGCTAGGAGCTGTTACCAGTATGAGTTAAGTTCTAAAGCAACGATGACCCCTTTAGATTTGGATTGAAGTCTTCCTTCAGGATGCAGTAGGAACGTTTGCACTTCTTTCTATCTGTAGGTGCTGTAAAGACAAGCATCTTTTTTCTTTTTTAGCTTGAATCTCACTTCGTAGCAATCACCGTAGTTTTCACTTTGTTATGAAGCTTTTGCCAGACAATGTCTTTAATTTACTCTGAAAATAACGGCCTTTTGGAGATGTATTACTGCCTGAGTTGTTATTTATAACCTGCTGAGATTAACACAGTAAGAATGCACAGGAATTATTTTCCCCCCTCATTCTTTTCTAAGAACCTCCCCCAAGTTCTACTAATAACTCGGCAAACGCTTCTGCACCAAATGTTGGGAAGAAACCTATGCTGTTTGGGAAGCGCCCGGGTCAGGTCCTGAGCAGCATGCTGCAGCAAGCGAAGAACTACTCCCATTCCAAACAGAGCCCAGTCGTTAACCGCCTCAGTGTGTTTCAGTCGCCAGATGAAGATGAGGAGGAAGATTATGAGCAGTGGTTGGAAATTAAAGGTAAATGACACTTTGTACTGCTGCATTGTTTATTGGGAGGGGGTCAGGTTCACTTACCATAGCGATACGAGTTGAGTGTTTGAAGGCTGGTTGGGCTTTTCCCTTATGCTGTGAGTTCTTCTTAGTAAGGTTTTTGCCTGCAGACTTCTGTGTAGAAAGCTGAGGGTTGAGTGCTGTTAAATACCAGCTGACTGGGGTTATTTGTCCAGCCTGAACTCAGTGTTGGAGGTGGGTCACTCGCCATGGTTAGGCTGGATTTGTTTTACATCTAGGAAGGTCGTTTTCTCTGAGATATCAAGGCAAACAATTGAGGAGGGGGAAAACATTGCAAGTATAAGTGAGTAAAATTACATATAAGGCTCAGAAGTGCAATCAGGTAAATTCCAAGTTCCTGCCTCTCTGAAGTCTCATTAGAAAAACACACTTTAGAGGTCTTAGCTGCTTGAAGAGGATATAAAACCAATGAAGAAAATTGCAGCAAGTGTCTGTGAATAACCTAGGCTAAGGAGCCAGAAGGCAGATTTGGTTAATAATCTGAATTTCACATGGACATCCTAATCAAGTATAAAATTAGATTGGTGTTGCTAAGTAAGTCACGCTAAGATTTGTGTCACAATTCATTTCATTATGTTTACAAAACCATGTCTAGCTGTTGCTGTGGGATTTACTAAAACGTAATCCTGGCAGGTCTGGACACAAGCATGAAGTGTACTGCAGGAATGGGAGAAGTAGCTGCTGTCTGCAGACAGCAAAGACAGGACATGGACCCTTAATGCAAAGGCCTTGGGTTCAAAACTAGTCTAGATCAGAGCAGACACTGCTCCTGCGTGCTCCGTGTCCAGCCCCATACCCAGAATATCATTGTCTAGACAAATGTGTGTTTAGTTTCCCCTGAATACATCCTACATCAGCCCTCTAATCGCTGTTAGTGAGCTCCTTGTTTGGCACAGAAGGAAAGACAGCTTTTTGGAGGCTGTGCTCTCCCCTTGTCTCTGGTGGGATTCCCTCCAAGTGAGGGCTGGGATGTGGGCATATGCCAGTGGGAAGAGCTATATGCTCCAGCTGCACAAGCTGCCTGTGCTGCCCTGAACGATGCTTTGGGAACTGGGATTTACAATGTTCAGTTGGTAATGTGGTTGTTCTATTCCTCCCCATTGTGTGTTTTGTGTGGAGTAGAGTCGTCAGCAGCAGATGATGTTCCAATTGAAGTTGTGCCCTGAACTGTTCTGTTTGCATTTTTAGGCTTTTTCGTGTTCTCAGAATACTAACTTCCTAGCAGGGGAGGGAGGGGGGCTGACTGTGACATAAGGATTGTGATTTGTACAGCTGTGTTAAGACCAGATCCCCCATTTCATACTTTTTCTTCCCGTTCCCGTTCTACTTTTGTCTGTCGCCGTGGTTCTTAGAAGTAATGTGCCTGTTGCCTGTTTGGTGTGTGAGTTGAACCCCAGTACTGACAGCCTGCTTAAAGTTTTACCCCCAGAGGATGCGGAGACCCGCCAAGTGGTGGAAAAGCTGGCTAGGTTCGTGGCTGAAGGGGGACCAGAGTTAGAGAAGGTCGCTATGGAAGACTACAAGGATAACCCAGCTTTTTCGTAAGTCTGCAGCTAACTCGTCTACCAAAGCAGGGCAGTGTGTCTTTGTAGGAGGAAGAACATCAGCCTTGTACATGCAGTTCTCATGGGGGAGCATGGGGTTGGTTTGGTTATTGTTGGGTGGATCTGAGCTTTGTTGCGTGTCACTGGTTTTGTTTTTGAGCTGGGAAAAGAGAGGCAGAAAGCGATACTGTGGTGGTGCTGGGGACAGATCAATTAGTTAAGAATATAGCCTGGGAGTTCTCCTGTCTGTACAACACCCAGCCCATGGGGATGCTGGTTGCTGAGTCTGACTTCTCTGCCACTGCTGTGCTGTGTGGCTGAGGACAGAGGATTCCCCCTTCCATGGGAAGGAGAGATTGTTATTTGCTTTTCTTTGTGAAGTAAAACGAGGTGTTTGGGCACAAGTCCTTGGATCAGAGCTGTGTGTATTTACACATGCTGAAGACGTTGTAGCCCACGGTTTAAGTGCGTTCTGAGTAATTTATCTACCTTGTTCTTTGTAGTTCAAGCTGTTTACGTCTCTAGGGGATCGGTGTTGGTTTTTTAATAGTTGTTGCTGATGCATATTTTTTTGCTGTTTTTTTTCCTTCGTCTCCACCTTAGGTTTTTACATGATAAGAACAGCAGAGAGTTCCTTTACTACAGAAAGAAAGTGGCCGAGATAAGAAAAGAGAATCAAAGTTCTCAGGCATCCTCGTCTCAAAAAGGTAATTAAGACTGTGATCTGGAGAATACTCTATACATTTCGGAATTTATTTGCCTTCTTCACCCTCTCTGTGACTGTGAGGCTGTCTGGGAACAGTGGGAACGGATATTTGGCTGTCTGTTCCTGTAAATAAAACTTCATAATGTATGGAGATGGTGAGCTCTGGCATCAGACTCCTTTGCCAAGATGGTTGTTGCCCAAGCCCACAACATGTTTAAGCACACTGTATGGAAAAGGCTTGTTTCAGTCCTGAAAATGCACTGAGGAAGAGTGCTTGTTGTCTTATGTTCTTATTGGATTTGTTATCAATGAGAGAGGTTTATTTGAATGTAATCCTCATTTCTGCTGCTGTGTCCCTACCTGAAGCCTTTATTTCCTGCTTGGGACGTAAACCTTTGCAAATAAGGGACTGATTTCAGGTGGGAGAACAGCAGAAGTGGGTGACCTGCCAACAGACAGGTGCTGTGGGCAGTGGAACAAGGTTAACTGCATTAGAAAACCAAAATTGTTGGGGGTGAAATGTGGTCTGCAGGCTGGGCATTCACTGCTTCCCAGCCAGCCTCTGTTTCAGGCCTGCTGTCAGATTCCCTTTCCTGTGGAAAGGAGTATGAATGCAATTTAGCTGTCACGCTGATGAGCTAACAGCCCAAACAAATGGTGGCTTAACAGACTGTGGGCTGAAGGAGCTCATTACCAATATCAACTAGCTGATACCGCAGCCTGGAAGCTATAAACGGTATTATCCATACTTTACAGGTGTGGAATGTTGAAGCAAGGGAAGGTTATGTCTTACCCATGGCTTCTAGTCATGTCTTCTGCTTCCTGGTCCTGTGCCAGCGTGCTGGAGTGCTGGCACTGCTACTATGCAGGTAGCAAATTCATATAAGGCTGTCATGGCTAAATAACATGCTTGCCAGGCTCCTTATAAACGTCAGATATGCTTGAAATGTGAATGCTCTGAGAGCTCTGTGCCTTTGGGCTGAGGCTGCAGCAGTCGCCTCTTCCATGTGAGGGTTGGGACTGTTCCATGGGGAATTTCCTCTGTCCTGCCACCCTCCCCTCCAGTGGCCATCAGGTGCATAGTGACACTGGGTACACGTGGGATTATGTGTCACTGCTTGGCCACCTTTTCCTCCCATTTGCACCTGTGGACTTGAGTGGCAAAACCTTTAATGGGGGTTAATTGTGAGTACTGAGATGTAACGTAATGGAACAGTGCCTGACACGAGGAAGAAGGCCTTCCTCTGCTGTGCAGAGAAATGAGTGCCCCCCTTTGAACACAAAAGCTGGCTTGTCCCTTAATCTGCTGTCATCTAGCTGCTGGCACAGGGGACGGTGACGTGTGAATGAGCCCTCCTAGTTACGAAATGGTTGTACAACTGTAATGCAATGTCATGTTTTTGTGTTGTAAACTCTGTTTATGTGTCGTATTCTTAAAAATTAAACTCGACCTTTTGCCCTTATTCTGCTCTTGGGGTTCTTAGAACAGATAGGCTTTGACTGTTGCTTGTGTGAGTTGGGCCCAGTACTGACAGCCTGCTTAAAGTTTCACCCCCAGAGGATGAAGAGACAAAGAACTTTGCTGAGAAACTCGCCAGGTTCATAGCAGACGGGGGTCCTGAGGTGGAAGCTATTGCCTTGCAGAACAACCGTGAGAACCACGCTTTCAGGTAAAGGAAGAAGCCTGCTGCTGGGGTAAGGTGGGGGCATGGGGTGGGCCCTTTTTCTTTTCTAAAAGGCTAATGGTAGACATAAATCTGAAGTTCCAAGGGCAGTACAGCTGTGTAGTGCTTTCACATTCTGAAGCTTTACAATTCAGGGCGTAGAGGGAGAGGAATCGATTTGCTTTCTCCAAAATTAATTTACGACTTGCACCCCTCCCAGCTGCTTTCTGTTGCAATCCACTGGTATCATTCTGACCTTTAAGCTCTTCCCTGTCACTGGGTTCTGTTGTGAGCCCCCATCTCTTACTGCTGCTGTCCAATTAATTTCCTGGGTTGCTCTTTACGCAGCATCTTCTCTAATGTACAGGTAGCACTCCTCCACCGTGAGGTCCCCCTTTGGAATCTCTTTTTCAGTGCCTCAGATGTGAATTGTCCTCTTCAGTGCTTACTGACAGCTGTTTAATGTCTCCCTTTAGTGTCATACGTGTTTCATTTCCCTGCTCTCACAAGCAGTGTGGTGCGTTCCCTGGGAGCGACGCTGTGTTCAGCAGGCCTTATTTTGCTGCTGCTATCTTGGCATTTTATTTGTTGCCTTCTGGCCCTCTTGAGTCGTCTCCTTGTGTGGTGAATTGCATTCGACAGATGTGCTTGTAGCTGAGCTGCTCCATTATTTACTTGAAAACACCACTGTGGTCCCACCTGAGCATGGCCCAGCTGAACCCTACCTCCTCTGTCGGGGTTCCATCGGATGGATGTGATGTCCTGCCCTGCCCTGTGCTCGCTCCTGGAGCAATCCCTAACCCTGTCATTCAAATGGAGGAATGGGAGATTCAATTCAATGCGTTCTAGAGTGTCAGAGATCTGCTTCTGTTTGCCTGTGGCTGTTGTGGATGGGAAAGGCCCATTGTGTCCTATGCTTCCTTGTAGGATCAGGCACTATCACAAGGAGAGGTTAGGGCAGGGATTAAACTGGTCCTCTCTGGAGCAGGAAGATTGCGGAGGCATTCGGAATAGCCAAAGTTTCTGCGTGGAGTATTTAAATTGGAGGGAGCCCAAGAAGAGAGTGTTTATAATAAACAAAGTGTGTCGATTTTTTTTTTGCGTGGCTGCTAGTCTGAGGGTTGTTCATGTTCTTCCTACAGACACTAAGGAGTTTTATTTTACCCAAAAGGTCAGAGATGCCTATTTCTGGAAGGAGTAACAACTAAAGCAGTATTTTGGTTGAGTACGAGGGAACAGGAGGAGGAGTGGTGGTGTAATTAAGCAGGCTGTTAATATCTACACTTCCAGCTTGAATAGAGGGCCGAGAGCAGTTTCTTTAGGCAGTGGTTTGGCGTTCTCCTTGCTAAGCCAGGAATGTTTGTTTTCATCTATGAGCTGAAACCCAACACGTTGTGGTGCCCTTGCAGTTTTCCCAGACGTGTTCTGGGGGAGGCCCTTGCATTTCCACGACGCGGCGAGATCCTTTTAGCACAGTGCACTTATGTGATGCCATAAATAGCTGTGTTTTGCCCAGGAATGGGAAGCACGCTTCCTGGTCCCGAAGGCTTGCAGTTCACCTTGCAGCAGCGTGCAGAACCCTGCGTTGCACGCACGTACACACGGGGTGGTGCTGGAGAGCAGCAAGATGAGTGGGAGGGCTCGTCGTGCAAGAGCGCTGTAGGAGAGGGAAGCGCTGAGCAAACTGGGCTCTATCCATCCCCTGGGTATGGCTGCTGGTCCAGACTTCTTCTTTTTCCCCCGTAGGTTTTTATATGAGCCAAACAGCAAAGGCTACAAGTATTACCGGCAGAAGCTGGAGGAGTTCCGTAAGGCCAAAACCGGTGCTGCAAGTGCTCCCTTGCCTGCAGAGTCCAGTCTGAAAAGGAAGACCAGTCCTGAGGCGTCTCCATCACCTCTGTGCTTATCGTCTTTGCCGTTGCCTGTGCCCACACCTTTGCCTTTACCCTTACCCATCCCCGTCCCCTCGCCGTTGCCCTTGCCCGTCCCCTCACCGGTGCCCTTGCCCGTGCCCTTGCCCATCCCCTCACCGTTACCCGTGCCCTTGCCTGTACCCTCACCATTGCCCTCACCTTCACCATCATCCTCTACAACTCCACCTAATCAGACGGCTACAGCTGCTGCTGCGACAACAACTACAGCCGCTGCTGCAGGCACGACGAAAAAGAAGCGGAAGAGCAGGTGGGGGCCAGAGGAGGACAAGGTTGAACTGCCCCTCCCGCAGCTCATGCAACAGCTGGATTCCCCCTCCCCTCTGTCAGGTTAGTGGCTCTGTCGTTCGGGTTGCATAACTATTTTTTCCTAGGGAGTGCTTTCTGCCTTAGCTCAGCTGGCTGCGTAAACAGAGAGCCCAGCGAGTCTTTATCTCTTGTTGTAATCTCCTTGGTGGCCAGCCCCCTGTCTTTCAGCTGGGTCCAGCAGCTAACTCTCCCTGTGTGGAAACCCAGATAAACCACTTTATCTCGCTGACACCAGGGATTGGATCTTATCGTTCTTCAGCTATCTCTAAAACCCTGCTGTGCTATAGCTCATTAGAGCCTCAGCCTCCACGCTATTTAGGGCTATTTCACTTCAGGAAGAGTCTTCAGAAAACAAATATCAAAGCTGAACTGTGCTTATTCCCCACAGTAGGATAAAACCCCTGGGCAGCGCTTCCATCTGACTCTAACTGATCAGAAGGCTAAATGGGAATGGCTGTTCCCCAGGTGCTGGTGGGCACGAGCATAACTCCCCGTTCCAATTTATACCCATTTCAGTTCATTTGGTTACAAGCAGGCATCACAGCCCTCATCCAGTGTCGAGGCTGATGCCCCCGTTGCTTCACCTGTCAAGTTCACCAGGGGGTGCAGCCCTGTTGGAGTGCTGGGAGGTAATTCTTCCAGCCCAGGCACTCACACTGAGCTCACAGAAGTTGAACTCCCATGGCCCATCTGTGCATGTGCAGGTAGGTAATTAGGCAGGCACTTAAAGATGCATATAGAAATTGAGTCGCTCGAGGATAACAGGTGGGTGCAGACATTTGAGATGATGTCTTTGAATCCTCTGTTCAGGTAGCGTGTTGTGGGGAAGGGATGGCCAAAGGAGCAAGAAAAGGTGCAAGATAGGCAGCCAGTGTTGGCAAACAGAGAGAAAGTTAATGGTGTGAGACTAGAGTCAGGGGAAAAGGAATCAGTACCTGTCTAAATAAGAACTTTCCCCAAAAGCAACAGCAGAGTGGATGAAATGGGACAAGTAGCAGAAAACAAGGTATAACTTTGTGAGCTGTAGGGTGAGACCATGTGGTTCCCAGCACATGCTCAGCGTGTAGAATTTGTTGCTCCATCAAGTCAGTGGGTCTTCTGCTTCGGCTGGGTTGTAGAGGACATAGTTGCTCAGCCATTAATAGCTTTGATTGTTAGGCCTGGGTGAGATGTTGGGTTGGCAGTATGTGTCGTGGTGCATTGATTCTGCAGAGGTCAGGAAGGAAGGGCTCAATCTCCTCATCCAGCACTTCCAATGTGGAGGAAGAGGAGTTTCTGTGTAATCTGGTTTTCTCATCACTGCCCTGTACAGAATTCTTGTCTATACATGTCATACATACAGGACAAGTTACCAGTCTGGATGGCTCATTCATTTGACCTTGAACTGCTGCTTGTACTAAGCCAGAAACCAGATACTAAAGTCTTATTCTGTGCCTCCAGAGTATCTTTTTTTTCTTGCAGACAGTAATGAAGCTTAGATGAAGCTTTGATAGCTGGGCAGGCGCTATCTAAACAAGCATCAGATTCCATCTTAATACCTCCTGCTGCAGCGGGGGCCTGCAAGAGTATCCGTGTGCTCGTTCCAGCGTGCTCCCTGCTGAAATCTCCCCTGGCTCTTTAGCCTCCCCTTAATTAGACAGGGACGAGCTGGCTGTGTTCATGTTCACTTTCTACAGGGCTTTGTGTCAACTAGAAGAAAAGGACAGCAAACAATTGGCTGGGCATAACAAATCGACCATTAAAGCGCTGTTAATGCTCTGTAGGGGGAAGGATTTTTTTTCTTAATTTATTGCTTGAGGTGGACTAATCTCTTGCTTAGAATTAACATCTTCAACCTGACGGGTGGAGAGAATTCCAAATTAAACTGGTTCAGTGCAAGGCAGGTTGCACAAGATGCTCTGGTCCCTGAATGTCTGTGTCTCAGACCTGTATCCTTAGCAGTTGTTGTGAGCCTAGTGGAGGAGTGTTGTGATTCTTTTTCAGTCTCCTCGTAGTAATAAATCAGTATTGCAGAGTGGAGAAAAAGTAGCTCTTTTGGACAGAAACAAGGTTCCTCTTAAATATATTGATGTCAGAGCACTTAACTGCATAGGTGCTGCAGGGACTAATACATCTGAGAAGCTGAACAGAGCAGAGATGCTGCCATCGGTGAACTCTGTGGACTAATGGGACGCTGTAGGCTGTTATTAGAATATTCTGAAACCTAATATTGGATCGATTTGGGTCCGATTGGTTTTAATTGAGCACGATCTTGAGGCTGCAAAGCGAAAATCCAGGCGCCTCTGTGTTGGGATTTCCTCTGCTGTTCTTAAAGGACGTTCAGTTCGGTTGTAACAAGCTCCTCTTTGGGCGTGTGGGGAAGGGATGAACCCTCAGGTAGTCTTCTGCCAATGCTGCAGCTAGACTGCACCATTAACCCTGTAGACAAAGCTGATGTCATTCAAGGGAAAAAATGCCCTTTTCCCAGTGCTGAACGTGAGGCTGAGAGCAGCTTCCTCCCTTTCGCATCGTGTTTGCCTGATGCTGGCCTGGTGTAAGGCACCTATAAATCTTAGGATCTGTTTTGATGCAAATACGTTGACTGATCTTGCTTCCGAATAGATTCTTCTGTCTTCAGCTGGAGATTTTGGGTGGAGCTTTGCTTTTTTTTTTTTTTTTTTCTTCTTTTTTTCATCAACTTTTCTGTGTCGTGGTGCTTTGGGCCAGGACTACAGAAACATCCCCCACTGCTCCATTCCTGCAGCGACTCTTCCAGCGTAACCTCAGCATGAAGCCTGCAAGGTGCCACAGAGCAGGCAGACAAGCCAGGTGCAGCTTTAGCACAGGAAGCAGCAGCGCCATACGCTTCCTGGGATGTGAAAGAAGATGCCACGGCCTTACCTTTCTCCTTCGAGGTGGTTATATATGCTGGCAAGCCACCAGCTCGTGGGGCCTCTGGAGCCATGCCTGGCTCTTAGCCGGAGTGTTTATGCAATTCAGAATGAAGCCAGAGAGCTGCTGACCTCTGTGAAGGGCAGAGTCTTCCTCGGTGCATTCAGAGAAAGCTTTCCCATGCCCTGAGACAAGGAGGTGAATCCTCGGCGAGGGCTGGTGCTGGAGTGCCCAGGTCTGGCATCACATTTGGAACCAGTTCTACGTGGAGTGGCGTAGCGTGTTCGTTAAAACAGTCTCCAGTTCTCACTGCTCTCCGAGACAGAAATCGAGCACTTTGTCAACAGCAGACAGGTTCATTTCTCTACTTGCTCTTATTTCTTGGGAGCTGGAAGTGCTTATCCGAGCGCCAGGCCCGGGGTAACGCCGCTGATTGCTTCCTGCTCCCAGCAAAACCTCTTGCAGTGTTTTCCATAACTCCTCCTGCAGAGCTGACTCCCATGGCTGGCGCCGAGGCTCTCGCTGTGCGAGGGAGCCTGGGTGTGCTGCTTCGTGTTAGCTTCACTGAGACAGGGGAGATGTAGGTTGGATATTAGGAGGAAGTTTTTCCACACAGAGGGTGGTGATGCACTGGAACGGGTTGCCCAGGGCGGGTTGTGGATGCCCCATCCCTGGAGGCATTCAAGGCAAGAGTGGATGTAGCTCTGGGCAGCCTGGTCTGGTGGTTGGCGACCCTGCACTCAGCAGGGGGGTTGAGACTGGGTGATCTTTGAGGTCCTTTTCAACCCAGGCCATTCTATGTTCTCCTTGGGAGGCTGGAGTTGAGGAAGCTGCTTCCCAATCGTGGCACGCTTGGCCAAAAGCATGCGGGAAGGGAGGGAGATGAGAGGGCTCGGATCAGCTGCCCTGGGTGAGAACAAGGGAAAGGCAGAAGCCAACTCCTGGGGCCTAATTAGCATGCCGTGTAGACGTTTGGTGTCACGAACAACGATCCCATTATGATTGGGCTTCATAATTAGTAGATGATGAATAATGAATGAAGCGTCATTTAACTGGAGTCTGGACGTCCGTCCGAATTGGAGGCTTTTTGCAGTCATTAAAAAGAAAACCTCCTCCTTGCGTTGAAAAATGCAGCGCGCTTTCAAGTGCAGTTCCGTGTCTTCTTTTAATTCCTTAAATATTTAAACTGCTGGAATCTCAGTTCTGAGGTGCTGTAGAGGGAGGGGAGCTGCCAGTTTTGCTAGATGGATGCAAACCGTGTTTGTAAGGCAGCCTCCGCTGTAAATCTCTTTCTGCAAGCCCAGCAACGTTCCTGTTACTCCTTTTCGTGGTGCAGCAATGGCACGTAGGCTTCCCTGCTCCTTTAATGTGTGCTTTGAACCCACTGTTGTGTGGGCACTTCAAATCAGTGCGTTCCCTGCCCGCATCGTCCTAGTACCTCATTTCAGGGCTTACCTGATACAGCAGTGAGACTCATTCCAGAGGAGGAGCTTCCAAATGGGATGCGGCAGGGAAAGGAGGATGCATCAGTGGGGTTGTCAAGCTTAGAATGTCCCCTCTTTGAAACCCAAGCAGTGCTCTCCTTGGGCCTGGAGGAACTCAGATCTCCTTGGGGAACGGTGCCTTCCAAAGCGGCGTCACGCTTGTGTCCTTGTTCTAACGTGGTCATTTTGCTTTTCACTGTGAGTGAAGTTGCTGTTTACGTAGTCATCAGCAGACACTGTGGTGGCTGGGCTTCACGAGGAAGCCTTATGAGGGGAATTAAGATGAAAGGAGCAAGGATTTTTCAAGCGTGCCATAGGAGATTGCCCTGCAGCGTGACCTCTGGGGCTGTGAGACGCTGGTTCCTGCTCTGCTAACACGATTTGGGCTCCGGGCTGGCAGAGCCACCACGAGCTGCTGGCTTTCCTGCCTCTGCCTTCATGGGGTTGCTCTGCAGCTCGGTGTCTGAACGCAGCCATGGTGAAATGGGTCTGAAGCTTCACGAGGTGGTGAAATGGGTCTGAAGCTTCACGAGGTGGTGAAATGGGTCTGAAGCTTCACGAGGGGTTCTGGAGATACGGCTTCGCCGCCTCGACAGCTGGCTCTGATTTATGAAAGTCTTTTACATGTGCTTGTTTCAGTTCAGGACCTCAAGGGCCTTGGGTATGAAAAAGGGAAACCAGTTGGTTTGGTGGGTGTGACGGAGCTCTCCGAAGCCCAGAAGAAACAGCTGAAGGAGCAGCAGGAGGTAAGGCCCCGAAGTGATTCCCAAATCCATTTGTGTGCCTGCATCTCGTGCCGCAGCGCCGGGTGGGAGAATGGAGGTGGGGACAGCCAAGGAACTTTTCCACATAAATCTCTGGGATTTGTGCTGAATGCCTGAGAATCACGTGGTGCTGCAGTCAGCAGAAAAATCTCAGAGGGCTCCGGGGAATACGAACTAAGCCAGCCAATTGCTGTGCTACCAAACTAAAACCCAAAATCTATAAGGTCCGTGGTGTCTCATCTGCAGCTGGTTATGTATTGCTTTAGCAGGGGGGAGGCGAGGGCTTGCGTGCAAGCTGTGGAGGAGCGAGAGCAGCATTTGCTTTTGCTGGAACACGAGGGTGATGCTCAAAGCGCGTGGGGATGACGAGGTGGCAGCAGTCCTCGGTGCTAAAATCAATGTGCATCTCATGGAGGAGCCAGCACGTCTTGCTCCTGTTTGATCCGAGAAGCGAGCGGGTCGCATCAAGCAACTGTGCTGCCCCTTGGGACCTGTAGCTGTCATCACCTGTATTCTAGGAGGCAGCTGGGGGGGGGGTGGGGGGCTGCACTGCCCAACCCCCTGCAGCTCTGCTGCCTGTGTGTTGGTTTGTGTCCCTGAGCGCGCTGTTGCGTCTCTTCGCGTAGATGCAGCAGATGTATGACATGATTATGAAGCACAAGCAAGCCATGCAGGAAATGCAGATGATGTGGGAAAAGGCGATTCAGCAGCACCAGCATGGCTACGACAGCGATGAGGAAGTGGACAGCGAGCTGGGAACGTGGGAGCACCAGCTGCGACGCATGGAGATGGACAAGACGCGAGGTGTGTGGGGAGCTGCCGTGCAAGCACCTGGCCTGCTCTGCAATTGTACAGAGGCCTCCAGGGGGGGGGATGTTTGAGGTCGTGTTCTTAGCGTGGCAGCCACAGGGTCTCTCGTCACTGGTCTGCTCTGTGGTTGCCCTCCATGCTGAGTGGAGGTGGTAACAGTTTGTTCCCGCGAGGCGTTACGCTTCGCAAAGCCCCTGAAATCCCAAGTCTAAGAACGCTGCATGACTGCTGTTTTCACTTCTTTATCTTGGGCAGAGTGGGCTGAGCAGCTGACCCAGATGGGCAGAGGGAAGCATTTCATTGGAGACTTTCTCCCACCAGACGAGCTGGAAAAATTCATGGAGACGTTCAAGGCTTTGAAGGTAAAATAGCAGAGATTTCCCCGAGCGGTCACAGCGCTTCAGATCTGTCCTGCAGCGATGAGGGTGAGACCTGAGGCACGGCAGAGCCCTTTGTCAGAGCAGTTTGCTGCCGTGCAGCTCTGAAGTGCTTCTGCCCTCACCCTGGGGGCCGTGTTCCTTCTGTGGGTTTTCGCTCTTTGTGGCTGTAGTAAACTAGAGAGCAGACTGCTGGGATGGGATTTGGGGGTGAGCTGGAATTGGAGACCAACCTCGCGGGCTCCCCATCATTTGTCTGCAGTTCCTGTTTAAGACAAGTGGTGGCTGATGCCAGGCAAGGAAAATTTGAGTTTTTCTCCAGGCAGTTGTGATAAGTGAAGGCCTAAAGCATACAAAAAGCTTACGAAAGGTGCTCCATAGCTGTCGATTCTCCCTGAACTGTAGAACTTCTTGATGCTGGCATCCTTGATAATGTTTTCTTGTAACCAGCGTGGGTTCTTCTGTTCCCTGGAAATCCTTGTTTGTATAGGAGCCGTGTCTGAAACTCGATTCAGTGAGCAACTTGAAATTCAGAAGCTGAATGTGTCTCAGCCTAATCTCGCAGTAGCATTCCCTGCTCCTTGCAGATTGTTATAGGGCTTGCGTGGCTGTGCAGTGCTTTATCATTTACCTGTTTTCTTCTCTGTGTTTGTGCAGAATTGGAGTCCCAAGAGGTTGTGCTGGTTATTAACTGTTTGCCAGAACACTCCTGACTTCCAGTAGCTGAAGCTGATTTTTCCCTCCTTTGACCCACAAAGATAGGTCTGTCTGTGCATACACAGAACAAACAGCTCTGCCTTTTGCCTTTCTGCAGGAAGGACGTGAACCAGATTATTCTGAGTACAAAGAGTTCAAACTGACTGTGGAAAACATCGGTTATCAAATGCTAATGAAGATGGGCTGGAAGGAAGGCGAGGGACTTGGTTCGGATGGACAGGGGATTAAAAACCCAGTGAGCAAGTAAGCGGAGTTCTTCTACTATTGATTTAGTCCTTTCCTCTTAGGCTGATAATTGATGCTCCTACTCCAGCCTACTGGAAGCAGCTGCAGTGAATGTGGCTGTAATTCATCACTTGCACAGAATATGGAATCCTCTCAGCAAAGGAGGAAAATTGTTTCTGATTTCTTTGGGGTTCTCTAACTGGATTTGTTACTGTGTCTGAGGCAGAAGGTTTGATCTGAGCCCAGGAGTGCTTTGCTTCCAATCTCAATTTGCCTAGTGTATTTTTTCTGAGCTGCCTGCTCTTCAGTTTCCCCCTGTATAAAACAGAGATAACACATGTATGTGCCTCATCACTCCCAGGACGTGCCTCCACATTTACTTAAATCATCAAGAGCCAGCCTTCTGCATCTGGAGCACTCTTGGTGCCTGCTTGGCCATTCTCTGGCATGCTCTGGGTGGAAGGCACTTAGCAATGCATGCTCCTGGTGCACCCATTTGAAATGCATTCAGGTCCGTAGCAGCGAGCGCTGCGTGTGACCGTGCAGCTCTTTTTTTGCACAGAAGTTCACTGACTTTATCACATTCTGCAGGTAACAAAGCTTCAGGAGAGTTCCATCCAAAAACAGATGAACGTGTCTTTTTGGATGGATCGTCTGCTGGCGTATGCTGAACTTCAGAAGCAGCCAGTGGTGATAGGAAATGCTGTGAATTGTTTTTTAGCATTGGATCCTTGTATAAATAACACTTGTTTGTTTGCTGTGTAATGTGAAGCGTCTCTGCAAAGCACTTCTTGGCTCATGGCAGGGAGATCTCTCTGGCAGTGTGCTTATTTGTTCAGAGGAGACCTGTGATGGAAGATCGCTGTGTTCAGAACAGCAAGGCTTTAAAACAGCAGAAGGAAGGCACTTCTGTCTGCCACGGGGTTGAACCTGGGTTGTGATTGGCTTGGGTTTGCCATCTCAGAATTGCTAAGAAGGCAGTAATGGAGACAGAAATGAGCTGTTGTCACTTCTGGGCTGTTCTGGAGTGAAGGATGGGAGCTGGGCACACTGTTGAGCAGTTGCCTGCCTCCATCAGTGAGGCACAAACCGGCAGCTTTGGCTGCCCAAGGTCGATCTGCCAGTAGGGAGGCCTGCAAAGCACAGGCAGCATTTCTACTCCAGCTCCAAGAGGGTAAGCAAATACACACAGACACTACTGCTTCCAACTACCGATAGCAGAAATCATTGCTTTGGAAGGGCAACGTAGAGACGTGGCGGAGGTGATGACGTGCTCGCTCCTACCTGCCCGTCACGGTGCGGGTGTTTCTGGTGAGCAGCGAGGTGAGCTGTCTGTCTGCTTCCCTCAGAAGCTTCGTTGTCTCCTTCTGAACAGGGGGACCACGGCTGTGGATGGCGCTGGCTTTGGCATTGATCGTCCTGCAGAGCTGACCAAGGAGGACGATGAGTACGAGGCGTTCCGCAAGCGGATGATGCTCGCCTACCGGTTCCGACCCAACCCGCTGGTAAGCTGACCACAGCAAGCACGGTGACAAATCCATCGAGGCCTCCGTCTGAGTCTCAGAACAGGAGAGAGAGAGGAGTGCTCCCGATGATTTTAACAGATCAAATTCCCTGAACGCTCCTTGGATTCGCTCTCATCCTGAATCCAGCCTCGTTACCACGCGGTGCCTGGCTGCGCTCCCCTCCTCGCTGTGGTTTTCTGATGCGAGGGATGCTGGCTCTCGTTGAACGCACACCGAGTGTGCGTGCTGCACACAAAGGAGGCAGATGGGCTGTCCATGAAGCCAGGGCTGATGCTGAATAATTGTTTTCCTGACTGCGAGAGGCTTGTGAGCCTGTTACATTCAGCGTGCCAGCGCATCCAGACAGCTGCCTTTGTAATTTGTGATGGGAAACCTCAGGTTTCGCTGTCAGGAATGTCACGTTTCAGTGGCTTTTTCAGATAATTAAGCTCAAATGCTCATTGTTCTGTGAAGACGGCGATTCTGATTAATTTTCTTGCGTTATTCTTCCCCGCAGAACAATCCACGGCGACCTTACTACTGAGAGCGTCCCATGGGACGGCGCGTTTTCAAAACAATTGTGATTTTTTTTTTACTGTGAAACGTTCGGAAATCGCGTTGCCATTTCTCTCCTTTGCTGATATCGACAACTTCCCGAAGTCACGAGGCCGGCTCTCACCCAGAGGAAAGGGCTGCAGGCCCGCTCACCATGCACATCAGCATCATGACAGCCACTGGAACGAGGCCTGGGTGCTGCTCAGAGGGGGAACAGAGCGGGTGAGAGCAGAGATGTGTGCGTGGTGCCCTGCTGAGAGCAAGGGCAGCCCCAAAGATGCCGACAGGGATAGTGCAGGGACTCGGTGCAGGTCTAGCTCAGTGTCCTGTTACTGACAGCACGTTTTTTCCGCATAGTGGTAGACCCTTTGTTTTTCAGAGCTGCAGCCTGCGCTGCTCTCTTTTTAATTGCAAAGATTTAAAGAAAAAAAAAAAACAAAAAAGGACTGTCCGACCCCGCTTCGGGGGCTCCCGGTCGGTCTTTGTTCCCTGACAGACCGAGTTCCGATGCTGTCGTGAAGCCACGAGTACAGTCTGACCTCCAGCTGACGTTGCACAACCGGTGCCTCCTTGTTTCACCTCTGCCCTCTGGAAGAGGAGGCTGGGAGCAGCGCGTGGAGCCTGACCGCAAGGGCTGAGGGGCACAGGGGATTTCGTTCAGCTGCAGAGACAGCAGCCTCGTGCCGTCTTGAACACTAAGTTCACCCCCAGCTTCTCAGCAAAACAAGCCCCTTGCAAACTGCGTGTCTGGACGTGGGTGATGAAGAGCCAAGCCTTCCACCACAGCTTCTCAAAGGCCATTTGGATTTTGTTGTCGTAAGGAAAAACCGCTGCGAGTACCGATTTTCTTCGTTCGTTCATTCATTCATTCTGTAAATAAAATAAAGCTCATTTCTTCCTTAGTTTCAATCACTGGGTTATTGCACAGAGCAGTCTTGCTGGGGCTTTTTCTAGGCTGAGCTGAATCTGGATCCATTTCTTCCCAACCATCTCCCAGGAAACAAAGCTTCTGGTTCTTTATCTTGCATTTCTTCTCCGATATCGATCCCAATATTTGGGGTGCGATTCTCTTTTGTTAACTTCTCTTCCCAGCTTTCATGCTTGGACTGGATGAACTTGTAGGTCTCTTCCAACCTAGCTAATTCTATGATTGTATAAATTCAATAGGAGTTCCTTGTGAGCAGAGGGGATGTGGGACCCTGTGCAGGCACGCAGCTGCACTTGGTGCAGCTCAGCAGCAACCAGCAGGGGAGGGTGGGAAACAGAGGGAGGGAATGGGGCTGGAATTCTGCTCCAATGAGGAAGGTCAGTGTGATGCCTGGGCTTGCTGGTATGTTAGGGGAACAATCCCTTCCCTTTCAGGCTAAAGCAGCAGTGTCTGTGCTTTACCCCCCTGGGTAAAGAGGATTCATCTCGGACTGCAAATAACATTTATAGTTAATGTAGATAAGTAACAAGACTTCTGTTTCACATTTCTTTATTAAAACACAAAAAAAGAGAGCAGCAAAACCACACAACGAGTGTGCTGGACGATGCATACAGATGGAAGCCATTCCTCCTTGGCCTGTGCTTATCCCTTCCTATCGCCTCCATCCCTTTTCCCACGGCTTCCCTGCCTTTGTCCCCCACCTCCCATGCTTTCCGTGGGGCCGGGCGCTGTGCTGACGAGGCGGTGCTGAGCGCAGCGTCCCAGCCCCGGGGCAAAGTGCAGAACGGTTCCATCGCTCCCCGGACTCTGAAGCAAAAGGGCAGAAGAGTGACACAGCGGCACATTTGTGAAAGCGTTAGGAGAGAGGGGGGGAAAGGTTGGGAGCCTCCGGGCTGTGCTACACGGTGCGGAGGTTCAGTGCTGCTGCTGAGGCAGAGGGAAGAAGCTTCGGCTGGAGCAGAACTGCAGAGGGGGAGGTCGGGGTGGTGCTGGGCTGCAGGGTTCTGCTCGGCCCCATTCGTCGCCCAAAGCCGCGGACCCGCGGTGCCTTTCACGTGCTTTGCTCGCCCTCGTGTGCCGTGAAGAGCCGAGCCCCCCCCGCTCCGTGAAGCGCTTCGGAGTTCCACAAAAAAAAAAAAAAGAAAACCCACGCATACATAATAAAAACCGATCCCAGTTTCCAGAATGAATGAATTGAGGAGGGGAAAAAAAACAGAAAACCACCCCCAAGCCTCAAAGCCCCTGGGTTCCCTTCTCCCCACGCTGCAGCTCCCACCTCTCAGCCCGGTACCGGCGGGGCTCTGGGCCCCCTCCCCGCCGTGCACCCCCCGTGCTCCCCGCTGCCGCTTTAAGGGCGCTGTCCGGGCCCGGCCCGGGGCCGAAGTCCGTCGGGGCTGTCGCGGTGCTCCGGGGATGCAGCTCCGCTCCGGGCCGGGCGCTCTCGCCCCCCCCCTGCTCGCCCTCCCCGCGGCTTTCGGCCTCAGCGGCGCTGCGGCGTTGGAGGAGTGAGTGCGGTGCGGGGCTGCCCCGCTCCGGCTCCGGGATGGAGCTCCGGGAGGTGGCGGGGGCCGGTGCGGGGCGCTGCGGGTCGGGGCGGGGTGGGGTCGGGATAAAGCAGCGGGTGCGGGGCGGTGCTGGGCTCCGGGGGGTTCGGTGCTGACCCGGCCCGAGGGGAGCGCTCCGGTTCGGGTGCAGAGCGCTGTGCCCCGGCCGAACCCGTGGAACGGCCCCCGGGGCTCTCACCCTGCGGCTGCGTTTGTGGGATCAGCAGGCGTGGGGCGGGTCGGGCTCGGGGCACAACGCGGCGTAGAGCTGGGCTCACCCACAGCCCAGCCCTGGGGTCGGGGCGCTCAGTGCATCCCCCCCCCCCCCCCCGCTTTATGCGCATCCCCTCCTACGCTGCTCCTCCGCTCACAGCCACGTCCCCCCCGGGCGCTGAGCCCCCCCCAGCTCCCAGCTCCTCCTCCCAGGGCCAACCCGGTGGGGTCGGTGCCTCTGCTCCACACCGACCCCGTCCTCACCCCCGCTGCCACCCCTGCCCCGGGACAACGGACCCGGAGGTGCCGCCCCGTGGGGACGTGGCCCCGCGCTGACGCGTCCCGGTGTCCCCCCCGCCCCGTCCGATGGGGACCGGGGGAGCTCTGCCCCGTGCTGCTTCGCCACCGCTCTTGTATCTGAATTCTGTATTAAGCATTCCATGGGAGTAATTAGTCAGGTAGTAATTAATTATACACTACTAATAATGCACTTATGCGCTGACAGTTCAATCGTTGGATTGTTTTGGCGGCTTGGTTTTTTTTTTTTTTCTTTTTCCATGCATCTCTGTTTGTTTTGGATACCCAGAGTGTGCGGGGTGGGGGGGAAGGGGGCGGGGGGGGAGGAAACCCCAGCCCCACTGAGAGCTGCTGTGACGCCCATCCCATAACCCACCCCTCCCCTCCCCATCCCACCCCTGACCCCTCCCCAGCACGAGGCGAGCACGAGCCGGGGGTCACTGGGGCTGCGCTCGGAGCTTCCTACAGGGCGAGCTGTCGGCGCACGGCGGTGCCTTCGCAGGCAGCGAGCGGCGCTTCCCCTGCTCCACGTCTTTGGTGCTGGGGTTAAAGGTTTGAGCCCAAAATGCCATAACGTGTTCAGCTGCGTAGCGTGAGAAGCGGAAGAATTGGTTGGAGCAGACCCGTAGCTACCCCGCCCCCCCCCCCCAGTGCAGTCCCCCCTTGGGAGGGAAGCAGCGAGCTCAGCACCTATTTCCCTTCCACTTCAGACAAATCCGCCGCGTTTGTCTTCCCTTCTCATTGCCTGTTCATTTCATCATCAGCGAACTCGGTGGGGGAAATGAGGCACACGGGGGACACGGGTCCCCCCCTGCTTGACCCCCCCCCCTCCTGTCCTGCAGCAACCCACTGCTGCTGGCGGCCGTGCTGCTCCTGGCCGCGCTGCTCGCCCTCATCTACTTCGCCAGCGCCGGGAGCTACTTCCAGGACCCCCTGTTCTGTGGTGAGTGAGGGGTCCCAGCACCCCCAGTCCCCCCACACTGGGCAGTGGGGCCGCGTGCTGAGCCCCCCCCCCCCCCCCGGGGGGGGGGGGCCCGGGCCGGGCCCCCCCCCCCCCCCCCGCTGCTTCCTTCAGTGTTCGTGGTGTTCTCCTTCGTCTCTGCCGTCGACCTGATCATCTCCCTGGAGGAGGATGGCTTCGTTTCGGGCTTCGCAGAGGTCTACGTGAGAGAGGTACCGCCCCATCGCAACGATTGGAGTGGGCAAAAAGCAGCACCCGACCCACCGGGACCCCTGGGGGGGTGTGGGGGAGGTGCTCACCCCCACCCCGTGGCATCTGCCATCTGTGCAGGGTGAGCCGTACCTGCGCACCGCACACGGCATCATGGTCTGTTACTGGGACGGCATCGTGCACTATGGGCTGTACCTTGCCATGATCGCAGCCATGAGCCAGCGGTGAGCGG
>NC_034435.1:3571543-3591551 GCF_002078875.1 Numida meleagris
TGAGGGGCAGGGAGGGGCTGTGTGCTGGGCTCTGATCTCACTGCCTCTGCAGGAAGAGCTATAGGAGCCTGGGTCTCTTCTGGCTGGGCTCTCTGGTGATGAGCATCCTCGTCTTCCTGCTTGGGAACCTGATAGGTACGGGGCTGTGGGGGGGACATCGGCACCCACAGCTCCCCATGGTGTTGCCCCGAGGATGGGTGCTGGGCCATGCGCTGTCCCCACCCCACGCTCTCCTCCTCAGGCAAATACAGCTCCGACATCAGCGCTGCCTTCCTGCTCAACCTGCCCTACGTCCTCATCCCCATCTGGGCGGGCACGCGGCTCTTCCATCAGCCCAGGGCCGTGCCAAGCCTCACAGCAGAGCAGGTGGGCACCCATGGGGCAGTGACCGGGCAGCATCGACCACGGAGCATCAACCGTGGGGCACAAACCCTGTCTATCCCCCCCCCAGATTGAACAGGAGCAACGCAGGTGGCTGCACCAGCGGCCCCACGACCTGGCGCTGGTGCTGGTCCTGCTGCTGGTGGCTTCCTTCACCTTCTTCAGGGGGATGGTGAGCGCTGGGGACCCGGGGGTGCCGTGTGGGGGTGGGCCTGCACCAGAGTGGGCACCTGGTCACTCTTGGGTCCATGCAGGTGGTGTTGGACTGCCCCGCCGACTCCTGCTTCGAGTACATCTACCAGCACGAGCCCTACCTGCGCGACCCCGTCGCCTACCCCAAAGTGCAGGTGAGCGCGGGCAGCGGGGACCCCTGGGCCACCCGGGCACGATGACTGCTCTGTCCCTCCTCTCGCAGATGCTGATCTACCTGTTCTACGTCCTCCCCTTCCTCTGCCTCTGCATCTACGCGCTGCTGCGCCCGGGCTGCTCCTGGCTGCCCGACTGGAGCCTGGTGTTCGCTGGGGCCATTGCACAGGTGAGGGAAGGGAACCGGGGGGGGGGGGGCTGGGGGAGAGCAGGTGGGCACCCACCCCGCATCTGGAGCAGCTCCCAGTGCTGCCGCCTCAGCTCGATAATTAATTTTTCCTCGGCGGATCTTAATGGAGCCGGGGATGAGTTTGCCAGAAATAGGCTGGAGCGAGCCCGCGGATCTATAGATAGGACGTGGGGCACAGCAGCACCCCTCGGTGCCACCCCTGCCTCTGCCCCCCAGGCTCAGTTCTCCCACGTGGGCTCCTCGCTGCACGCCCGCACGCCCTTCCCGTACCAGACCCCCGAAGACGTCTGCTGGAGTTTCCTCATCACCAACGTCCTCTACGCGCTGGGGCCGCTGCTCCTGGCCCTCCGCTGCCTGCACAGCCCCGCGTTCTTCCTGCCCACCGCCCCCGGCAGCTTGTGGGGGGGCAAGAAGCACCAGTGAGCTGCCACCCCCCCCCCCCCCCCCCATGAGTTGCTGCTGGGGAGGGATCCCCTGCGATGCTCCGGTCCCCCCCAGTGTTCCCCCATGGTGCGCTGGGGGGACCCAGTGTGCTCTGTGTGCAGCCGGGCGGCCTGGGGGGGTCTCACTGGTAGGAGTGATGGACCCCCCCCCTCCCCGTCCCACCCAGGTGCTGGCTGGAGGGATGCAGCAGCACGGAGCACGCCATGAAAACACTGTTTACAAAATAAAGGAGTTCGGGTCCGGCTTTGTAACACCGATGTGTGTGCTCTGTGTCCCCAGAGCAGCTGTCCCCCCGTGTCCCCCCCACCTTTGTCAGCCGCCCCCCCCCAGCCCGTGCTGCCCTTGCCTTGCCCTTGGTGCTGGGGATGCGGCGGGGAGGGGGGACTCAGTGCAGGGATGCACGGGGGGGTGAGGGGTGTACGTATGTGAGTGAGGGGGTGTGCACGCGTGTGTAGAGCTGTGCACACGTATAGGGGTGTGCACACGTGTAGGGATGCCCCGCGGGTGCGCGTTCACGTCCCGGCAGATCCGAGGGTCCCCATCCGTGCCCCCCACCGGTGCTGCCCTTGTTGTAAGGGACACACCGGGGGGGGGGGGGGGGGTTCGCCGTGCCGAGCTCCAGCCCCCCCCAGGGGCCGTCCCGCCGTTTCCCCGCCCGCCTGGCGGTACCGGGGGTGCCGGTGCCGGTACCGGTGACCTTGGCAGCCGGCGGCCCTGCGCAGCGCCGGGAGCCGGGCAGGGCCGGGCCGCGCTCCCGGTGCCGCCCCCTGCGCGGAGCCGCACCGACAGCACCGGCAGCACCGGAGCTCTCCTGCGGTCGCCCCCCCCCACCCCGCCGCGGGCCGGCACCGCACGGGTGCGCGGAGCCACGGTGAGTGCGGGACATCCCGGTACCCGCACCGCGTGCGGGGCCGCTCGGTGAGGCCGGGGCTGGGGGGGGTGGGGGGGGTTCGGGCCGGTTCCCCCCGCGCTGCGCTGCTCCCCGCGTCCCGCAGCCCCGGAGCTCCCGCCGCAGTGCCCCGCACTGCAACACTGCACCGCACCGGGACCTCCCCGGGGCGGGGGGAGGGGGAGCGGGACACTAGGGTCTGCCCCCGCCCCTCAGCCACGCACCGACCCCGACCCCCGCGCGCCGGGGGGGTCCGGACCCACGGAGGGGATATGGGGCACGGGGGGATCGGAGCCCCCGGGGGTGGGGGTGGGGGGGACGCACTGCGGGGTTGTGCCCAGGGAAAGGGATGCGGGTCAGGCGGGGGGGGTCGGGCTGCAGCCCACTCTGGCTCCATCAGTTCAGTTTCCAGATGTGCCATAAATAACTCACGAGATCCGGCCCGCAGCGCGTGCCATGAAATATTCATCCCGGCTGTAACTGAGCGGGTGAAGCGGAGTTCAGAGCTGCACAGCCCGGGGGTCCCCGTGGGGCACACAGCCCTCGCCCCACAGCGCTGCCGGAATGGGAGATGGGCACATTGCTATGGGGGGCGGGGGGGCGTGGGGTCCTGCAGGTGGGGCCCAGCCTTTGTGGGTTTGGGGGGTCGGGTGTGATGCTTTCCTGTGCTGTGGTGTTGGTGGGCACTGATGGCTCCACTCTCCCCCCCAAGATGCGTCCCCAGGGTGCCTGGGCCACGCTGCTGCTGCTGGTGGGTGTCCTCGCCTCTGACACGCCGCCCAGCGCCCGGGGAAGGAAGAAGGTGGTCCACGTCCTGGGTGAGTGCCGGGGGGTCCGTGGTGGGGGGCTGCGTGCCCCTCTGTAGCCTTCAGGAAGTGGGGTTTAATGTTCCTGGAAGCGCAACGGAGCCGACCCGTGGCTTGCAAAGCTCCCCAAAAAGGGAAATCCTCCCCAAAAGCTGCTCCTCCCCATCCCCGAGCTGCATGACCGCTCTGCCCCACGGTGACTCCATCCCAACTGACTGCAGTGGGGCAGGTTTGGGGACGAGGACCCCGCTGAGCTCTGTGTCCATTGCAGAGGGCGACAGCGGGGCCGTGGTGGTGCAGACAGCCCCGGGGAAGGTGGTGACGCACCGGGGAGGCACCATCATCCTGCCCTGCCGCTACCACTACGACGTCTCGGCCCACGACCCCGACGAGATCCGCCTCAAATGGACCAAAGTGACGGAGCCGATGGCCTTCGTGGACGTCTTCGTGGCGCTGGGGAAGGCGCGGCGGGCGTTCGGCAGCTACCGCGGGCGCACGGCGCTGCAGGAGGACGGCTTCGGGGACGCCTCGCTCATCATCCGCAACGTCACCCTGCAGGACTACGGGCGCTACGAGTGCGAGGTCACCAACGAGCTGGAGGATGACACCGGCATGGTCAAGCTGGATCTCGAAGGTAGCGGCACGGCGCCGGGGACGGGGACACGTGGGGACCGTCGGTGGCCACCTGCGCTGCACGGGGTGGCCGTGACACCGCTCCCGGTGCCGCGTGCTCGGGCTCAGCTTTACGGCCGCTTGTTTGTCTCGGCATGCGCCGTGGTTTATTGCATCTGTTATTGGCTTTTATTGTTGCTCCAGGTTTACGCGCTGGCAGCTCGTAAACGCCGGAGATAGATAGCGGCACGGCCTCGTAAAGCACCGGGGGGGACCGGGGCGCGTGGCGGCATCGGTGCCGCACGTGGCTCGGAGCTGAGCTGTGGCACGAGCTGGAACAGCTGGGGATGCTGAGAAAAGGAGAAAAGCTTTGTTAGCGCACGGCCGTGCCGCGTGGTCAGCGCACGCCTGCTGCAAGGGCTCGGCCCCATGCCCTGATGCTCTGCATGGCGTCGCATCGATGCGACCCCCGCCTTGTTACGGGGTGAAGGGGGGATCGCGGGTGACGCCCGCGCACCCCAGCCCCGCTCGCTGCTGCCCCACAGGCGTCATTTTCCCCTACCACCCGCGCCTGGGCCGCTACACCCTGAACTTCCACGAGGCGCAGCAGGCGTGCCTGCAGCAGGACGGCATCCTGGCCTCGCACGACCAGCTGCACCAGGCCTGGCTGGAGGGGATGGACTGGTGCAACGCGGGCTGGCTGCAGGACGGCTCCGTGCAGTATCCCATCTCGCGCCCGCGGGAGGAGTGCGGCCGCAAGGACACGCCGGTGGGAGTGCGCAACTACGGCTACCGGCACAAGGAGAGCGAGCACTACGATGCCTTCTGCTTCACCTCCAACCTCAACGGTGAGCGGGGAAACCGAGGCACCGCTCTGCTTTTAGGGGAGCCGTTCCCCAGGGAGAGGAGGGGCAGTTCTGAGCCCCTCTCCGGGTGCTGAGATGCTGGGGTTCTGCTGGATGCTGCCGGGGGTTCCCAGCCACGGGAGGTGGCTGCACATCCCCGTGTCACATCACGAGGGGTTCGGGACTGGGGACCCCCATCCAGGACCAGGGTCCGTCTGTGTGCCCCCATCACCCGCTGCTCGGGGGCACTGGCTCTCAGCCCCGCTCCGTGTTCCCTGGGCAGGAGCAAGGGATGGAGGTAATTGCAGCTGCGAGTGGCCCGGGTGATGGATGAGGCCGGGGCCACACAAGACAGATCGGAGCCGCGAGGGCTCTGGGGCTGTGTAAATTCCTCCTGGCTGGCAGGGCAACGCGGGGGGGGCTCTGCGGATGTTTGCTTAATGGTGGCAGGCAGGATAAATAGCGGGCGGCACTGCCAGCACCGGCGGCACCGCACAGCCCCATAAATCTGCCCATGCTGAGGTGGGGTCCCCGCTGCCGGCCGCTTGCACCCTCCATCCCTTCCAATGAGGATCAGGATTGGGGGGGGGCGGATCCCCCACAGGGCTGGATGTGGGGCTCACACCTCCTGGCAGCACCGCTCAGCCCCATCCCCACCCAATGTCCCATCCGCTGGCGCTGCCCCCCATCCCCAAACCCCTTTCTTTCCCGCACCCCCCCCTCCTCCCCAGGCAAAGTCTACTTCCTGAAGACGTTCCGCAAGCTGAGCTACGCCGAGGCGGTGCAGGCCTGCAAGAACAACGGGGCGGCCGTGGCCAAGGTGGGGCAGCTGTACGCAGCCTGGAAGATCCAGCTGCTGGACCGCTGCGAGGCGGGCTGGCTGGAGGACGGCAGCATCCGCTACCCCATCGTCAACCCGCGGGCACGCTGCGGCGGCCGGGAGCCCGGTGTGCGCAACTTGGGCTTCCCGGACAAGAAGTACAAGCTTTTTGGGGTGTACTGCTTCAAAAAAGCTGGTGATGCTCCTCCTGAGAAGAAGCAGGGTGAGGGGCACCCCAACCGCGTGTGATGCAGCGCTGGGGCTCCCCACGAGGCTCCCCCAGCCCTGTGTGGCTGAGGAGCATCCTCGGACTCTGCTGGGAGCCCCCGGGGTTGGGGCTGTGCACGTGGAACTGGAAGAGCCCGGCTGATGCCAGTGGGTGCTGTGCTGTGCCCGGACCTGGCGATGCCTGGGGGGAAACTGAGGCACCGGGGGAGGAAAGCACTGAGCTGCCCGGGCCGGAGGATCCAGCACCAACCCGGGAGAGCCCATCTGCAGTCATTGCTTAGAAATCAGCGCATTGCATGTGCAAAAAGCCCAGCCAGAGCAACGCAGGACTGAGCCCCCGCGTCGTCGTGCTCTCCAGCTCCTCACTGGGACCAACCCCACCATGGGGTGCCACAGGTAACACGCAGCAGGAGGGGAACGGCCCCAAAATCTGGCACCAATGTAGGTGGTGCCCACTCGGGGCAGCAGCCTCTCGCCCTCGCGCTTGGCTTAGTGCAGAAGCTGCCCCGAGCTGCCTGCCCACCCCCGGCCGGGGGCAGCTCTGGGTGTCATGCAGCCCCTGAGCTGCGAGCTGGACTTAGGTGAAATAAAAGCTTCAGCTGCTTCGGAGAGCTGAGCCAGGCTCACGTGTCTCCTTGTCCTGGTGCCTGCTGGTGAGGGCAGCAAAAGGAACCCCGGGGTGCACAGAGCCATGGGACAGCACTCACCCCTCCTCCCACCCAGCTGAGCATCACTTGTGGTTTATCTCTGTATCCAAAGACCCAGTCCAGCAGAGCTGGACATGTTTCAGGGCTTCCCCAGCAGCATCCCAACTGCAACCCTACTGCATCCCTACTGCATCCCTACAGCAACCCTACTGCATCCCTACAGCATCCCTACTGCATCCCTACAGCATCCCTACTGCATCCCTACAGCGTCCCAACTGCAACCCTACTGCATCCCTACAGCATCCCTAATGCAACCCTACTGCATCCCAACTGCAACCCTACTACATCCCTACAGCAACCCCTACTGCAACCCTGCTGCATTCCTACTGCATCCCTACTGCATCCCTACAGCATCCCTACTGCAATCCCTACTGCATCCCATCCCCACTGACAGATCAGGACCAGCCTTGAGTGTGGGGAGCAGCACCACAGCAGCACAGTGCCGCCAGCAGTGACCCCTGAGCCACCATGGGGACAGCGGGGGATGGGACAGGGACCCCATGTCCCCCACACGGGGTTGGTGGGGGCAGGGGGGCACAGCAGCCGTCTCTGCACTGGGCGCAGCTGAGCACAGTGCATCCATCACCTTCGCAGCCCTTCCAGCACTGATGATAATAAATAGCTGCCAGGAGGTGACACGTGTGGCCACTGGGAACACGGGGAGGGGATGCGGGACTGGGGATGTGACCCTGGGGATCACTGGAGCCCCAGGTGAGGCTGTCACACGCTGATGGATGGCAGCGGGGTGGTGACACAGCCCTGGTGTGAGGAGGGGTCGTGTTGGATAACACCAATTTAGCAGCAGCGAAAGGATGCGGATGGAGAGCACCAGTGGGGAGAGCATCCCACCCCGTCCCCATGTGCCATGCCACCTCCACAAGGTCCCTGCACCTGAGGTCGGTCCCCAGCAAAGCTCAGGCTCGGGGCTGCTCAACTGTTAAAAAAATTTATTAAAATGTCCAGCAGTACAGAAAGGCAGAGTCAGAAATGCCACGGAGGAAGGTGGGCGGGGGGGGAGGTACGGGACACGGCAGTCACATCGCAAACAGCAGAGATCAGAAAGCGCCATACACACACACGCCAACTCCAACGGGGAACCGACAATGAACGGAAAAGGGGAAATCCAACCCCAAAAACCAGCCGGGAGGGCCCCACGGGGCGGGACGGGGACCCCGTGCTGGCTGCGGGGACACCGGCAGGGCAGGAAGACGGGGGGGGGCTGTTAAAAAACCAGAGCCCCCCACGGGACGGTGGGGTGATGGGTGGGGGGCTGCTGCGTGTCCCCCCACGGCCTGGAGGGGATCAGAGCCCGGGGGGCCGTCGGCCGCCACGGGGCAGCCCCCCAGGACCCAGCGGGGATTTCGGGGTCCCCATGCGGGGTCAGGGGCTCGACCCCGGGGTGGGGCATGCAGGGGGGGGCTGGGGACGCACACGCAGCCGCCCCCGCTGGGTCCTATTCCCTATGGGGCCGGGCATCCTAGGAGCTAAAGCAAAGGGGGGTTATAAAAGAGGGGGGGGGGGGCTGGAGGGGGTCAGGGGACGTCACCGCGTCCCGTCCCATGGACGGCTGTTCCTGGGCTGCCTGGGGCCCGCGCGCTCGCTGCCCCCCCCGGCCCTAGAAGTAGTGGCCCTCCTCCATCCAGTCCAGCCGGAGGTGCTTGCGGTGTTTTCGTCGCTCCTTGCGGGGTTTGTGGTGGTGGTGCTGGTGGTGCTGGTGGCTGTGGCGGTGCCGGTGGTGCCGCCGCGCCCGGTGCGACCGCCTGGCTAACGGGGGGCAAAGAGCGGCGACGTGGGGGGGTCAGGGAGCCCCCAGCCCCACGGGCCGCCCCCAGCCCCCCCAGACCCCACTCACGTTTTGTGCAGAGCAGTTTGGGCCGGTCCCACTTGCCGTTGCTGTGGCACCTGATGGTGGGGACGTGGCGCTGGGTGAAGCCGTCCTCGCATTGGTAGCGCACGCTCGAGTGGATGCTGTACCGCTCCTTCTTCTTCCCCACCAGGAACGCGTTCTCCACCTCCGGGGGGGGCCCGCACAGCACTGGGGTTGGGGGGACAGAGCCTCATCAGCCCCCACCCGGCCCCACGGTACCGGCAGAGGACACGGGGACAAGGGGACATGGGGACACCCCACACCCGCCACGGCCTGGTGACAAATCCCATCCCGTCCCGTTGGTGCTGCAGTGAGGTGTTCCCGAGGATTTACGGAGGTAATTAATGGCCCTACTGGGGCGAGCGCATCGTTCCGCGCGGCCGCGGGAGCGGGAGGAGCGCTCCCAGCGAACAGCTGGAGGTTAATATAACTTTCAAGATAAGGAATGAGAGCTTAATAGTTTTAATGGTGGCAAATTAAGCAAATTAAAGTGGAGAGGGAAGAATTAACTACAGGGGAAGCAAAAATAATGGAGATTAAGGGGAGCTGCTCGAGTTTTCTTTGGGAGAGGTTTCCTGAGGATGAGGAGGTGCCGGGAGGCTGCGGGAATGGGGTGCAGGATAGGGGGGCTGCAATGGGGAGGCTGGGGGCCATGGGATGGGGGTGTTGGGATGGGGAGGCAGGGGCCATGGGATGGGGATGCTGCAGGGTGGGGGTGTTGGGATGGGGAGATGGGGGCCATGGGATGGGGATGCTGCAGGGTGGGGGTGTTGGGATGAGGAGGCAGGGGCCACAGGATGGAAATACTGGGGGCCATGGAATGGGGATGCTGGGGGCCATGGGATGGGGGTGTTGGGATGAGGAGGCAGGGGCCATGGGATGGGGATGCTGCGGGATGGGGGTGTTGGGATGGGGAGATGGAGGCCATGGGATGAGGATGCTGCGGGATGGGGGTGTTGGGATGAGGAGGCAGGGGCCATGGGATGGGGATGCTGAAGGGTGCAGGATGAGGATGCTGGGGGTTGTGGGATGGGGTTGCCAAACGAGCGATACCTGTGCCTTTCTTGCAGATGTAGGGCAGGTTGTAGTTGCAGGGCACGTCGTTCCACTTGCCGATCTCATGGGACACCAACACCACGCAGTCCTCGCCGCCCGCAAAGAAGTTGTCGGGTTGGTTCTCCCGCCAGTTCTCGTATTGCTGGTGGGAAACGGGGGAGGCTGAGAGCACCCGCACCCCAAACCCCCCACCCCGCAAAGAGCCGCCCCACGGGTCTCACCAGGCCGGTGTTGTCCGTCCATTGGAAGTCCTGCTCCACGATCCTGTCATTGAGCCCGATCCAGGTGTTCTCGTGCCCGAAGCCTGGCGAGAAAGGCGTCAGAGGTGGCTCCAGGCACCGGCATCCAGGGGGCTGGGGAGCACCGGGGGGGTGCTGCTGCCCCCCACCCGCACCCCCACCATGAGCCCATACTGTTGATGAAGCCGTGCTCCTCCTGTGAGTGGATGCTGGTGAGGTGCCCGGATCGCCGGCGGCAGTCGCGCTCTGCGTCCTCCCAGGAGCGCCGCCGGGAGAAGTAGCGGTAGCAGTGGCCCTGGAACTTGTGCCAGTTGTGGTCGCAGCCCTCCGTGTCTGCGGGGATGCGGGGACACCAGGGGTGGGGAGGGGGACCGGCACCCCCAGGGGTGTATGGGAGCTCCTGGGTCCAGCTCCACACCCGCTATGGGGCAGGGCTGAGGGGTCCGGGGGCTGCCCTGCCCCATGCCACCCTCCCCACCTTTCTCGCAGCGGCTGCCGCCGTAGCTGGGCAGGCAGAGGCAGACGAAGGCGTTGACCTCATCGATGCAGGTACCACCGTTCTGGCAGGGGCTCGACAGGCAGTCATCGATGTCTGTGGGGATGGCGAGGGGCTGCAGGTATGCCGAGACCCCCAGCACCCCCCGCCCTCCCCATCCCCACCACCACCACCACCAGCATCCATCCCAGCGCGGCCGCCCGCTCACCGATCTCGCAATTCTCCCCGGTGAAGCCCGGGGCGCAGCTGCAGCTGCAGACGGAGCCGTTGGCGTGGCAGGTCCCACCGTGCAGACAGGGGTTGGTCTGGCAGGGGTCGGCCAGAGCTGTGGGGCAGGAGTGGTGTCACTGGGGCGCTTCACTCAGCCCACCCCACAGCCCCCAGCCCCATCCAGCAGGACGCCCACCCAGCACCAGCTCCTCAGTGGCTCTGTGGGGATAGTGTGGCCCCATGGCGGCCCTAGGGCAGTGACCATGGCAGTGCTTCCACCTCTCAGTGCCTCTAAACTTGAAATCTGTCTTTTTCGTGGACACTAAAGGCTGTGTGTGCTGAACACCCTCTGCCAAGAGCCACCTCGCTCGCTATTATTATTAGCAACCACAAATATTAAATATTTAGGAGGATGCTCTCCTGGCTCACGCTCATAGCTCAGCTCACTCTGAAAAACCCATCACAGTGAGAAAATCCCCACTGAGCCCAATGGTTTGGACACCTCTGCCTTAAACCCAACCCCCAGCGCCCTGCGCCCCGTGCTCACCATGCTGGCTGCCATTGCTGGCATCTGCCCACACCAGCAGCTCCCGCTCCTCCAGCACGGGCTCCTCGCCGCTCCCACTGTCGGTATCCAGCAGCAGGACCCCCCCAGGCCCCCCCGGCGTGGTGGGCTCAAAGAGCGGCCCCGCACTTGGGGCTTCAAGCCCCCCCAACACCCATGGGTGGGGGGCGGTGGGTGACGGCCAATGGGTGTCAGGGGGTGCTGGGGAGTGGGTGGCCGTGCTGGGGGGGGGTTCGCTCTTTGCCTCCCCTGAGGCGTCCTCCTCACCGGGACTGGGGGGCTGTTGGGGAACCTGGGGGTGCGGGGGATACTCCTCTTCTTCCAGCCCCGGCGCAGAGGGGTTCAGGTGCTGTGGGGCAGTTGTGGGGCCGTCCCCCACCTGCCCGCTGCCCTCCGCCGGCGGCTCAGAGCCCAGCCGTGGGGTCACCTCGATGTCCGTGGGGGGAGTCGAGGGGACGTCTGGAACCACTGGGGTGACAGCTGCCTCGTCCCGCGGTCCCATCCCCACATCCAGGTGCTCATGGACAGGCTCAGTCCCCATTTCGGGTGCCCGCTGGGGGGCTGTGGGGCTCAGCCCACTCTGTGGATGGGAAGAAGACACTGCAGTGGGGCTGAGGCTGCTGGGGAGCCCCATGGGTGGGAAGACAAAGGCCACTGCCTTCCTCTGCCTCTCCAGCGAGCCATCAGTCAGGGCCCCACTGCTGTCACTGCTGGGCTGTGCAGCCATTCCAGGGCCCTCAGCCACCAGTGGGGCTGGGGGCAGTGGGGGCCATGGCAGGATGGGGCTGTCATCCTCCTTGGGGGCAGCGTCCCCGGAGAAGTCCTCGGTGGCATCTGCAGGCGGCTGAGGGGAGTCACCGCGGGGCTGAGCCTCCCCAGTGCTGATGTCCTGGTGGTGGGGAGCGTCACCGGGAGCCATGGAACCGGGTGGGGACGATGGCAGGGATGTCCGTGCAGGCCCCTCGAGACCATGCAGGGCTGTAGGGGGGTTCCACCGTGGCAAATCCCTCGGTGAGGGTGGCACAGGGGTGGTGGATGGTGCCATCAGCTCTGCAAGAGATGGAGAGCCATGAGGTCCCCTGGGCGGGAGCCCCCCAATGCCACCCCCCCACTCCAGGTGTCACTTACTGTGGCCAATCTCCTCTTCCACCTCATTGGAGAGCGGGTAGGGACCCCCTCTATGGGGGCTCTCTGCACTGGAACGGGTGATGCTCCACATCTCCACTGTGTTGGCTGCAGCCTCCTTCACCTCCAGGGCCAGGATGGGGGCCTGGGTGACTGACCCTGCTGCGTCCCCAGCCACTGTGTGGTCATCAGCCACTGTGGGGTCCTGGGACACCAAGGGGTCCCGGCTCTGCTGCTGCAGCTGGAAGTAGCGCCCGTTCAGCCCAGCGTAGCTGCTCTGTTTTGGGGTGCGTGGGGTGCTGGGGGTTTCTGCTGCCACGCTGGGGACTGTCCCCAAGGCCGATGGTGCTGGTGACAAGCTGGTGACCTCCTGGGCTGGACTTTGGGTCTGCGGACGCAAGGTGAACATGGGCTCTGAGGGGTCAGGGATTTCTCGCGGTGCCGGTGCCGGGCTGGTGCTGAGTGGCTCCTGCAGGGAGCCCAGCAGCGCCTGGTCCACCACATTGAGGGCTTCGTCCTCATGTGGCCACACCGGTGAGGATGGGGAGGATGGCGAGGCCGTGCTGTTGCCCCCAGGGATGTCACCGCGCCACGCTGCTGTCACACTGCTTGCCAACTGCAGCTGCTCGTCCTCGGCACCTCCCGGCCCTGCGGCCCCCAGCTGCGGCAGGACGCCGGCTCCGCGGTCCCCGGAGGTGGCCATGTCCTCGCGCTCCACCAGCACGTTGTCACTGCCCAGCGGCTCCGGTGCCCTCTGCTCTGCGGTGGAATCGGGAGCACCCGCCGTGTCCCCTGCAGGGATGGGGATGGGGGGGTGGGCTGCGTCTGGCACACGGCTGCAGCCCGGAGGCTGATCCTCATTACCTTTAAAGCAGTACGCGTCGAACTTGGAGGCGGGCGGGGGAAACCCGGTGCGGTTGGGGAAGCGGTAGAGAGTCCTGACGCCCGGCGCCTCGCCGCCGCACTTCCTGCGAGGAGCCAGGATGGGGTACCGGACGCTGCCATCCGCCAGCCAGCCCGGGTCACACTGGTCCAGGCCCTCACGCCAGGCCAGGTACAGCTGCCCCGTGGTGGCCAACGCAGCCCCGCGGCCCCGGCAGTGCCTTCGTGCCGCCGGCAAGGTGAAGCGCCCTGGGGCTGTGGCGTAGAACACCTTCCCTGCAAGAGAGCGCGGCGCATTGGACGGCCGTCCCCATCCCCACGGTGGCACCGAGGGACGTCCCCGCGCATCGCCCGGTGCCGCTTGCCTTGCAGCTCCTGTGCGTAGCAGTAGACATCGTACAGCTCGCCGGGCTCCCTCTGGCCGTAGCTACGCACCCCGGGGAGGCTGTTGCGGTCCCCGTAGCAGCCAGGTCGGGACAGTGTGATGGGATACCTGCGGGACGGGCTGCGGTGGGTGCCCGGCTCTGTGCCACCCGTGCCGAGGGGTGCCCGTGCCGCGTGCTTACCGCACGCTCTGGTCGGCCAGCCAGCCCGCGTCGCAGTTGTCGTAGCCGTCCTCGAAGGCGGCCTGCAGGTGCTGGGGAGAGGCGATGACGGCCGAGTTGTCCATGCAGGCGCGCTGGGCGGCGGCGAAGCTCAGCGCATAGCGAGCGCCCGCGGGGCGGTAGTGGAAGACGACACCTGGAAGGGAGCAGTGCTGCTCGCACACGGTGCACGGGGTGTGTGGGGCACACAGCTTGCAGAAGAGGGCTGGGGTGCATGGGGGGCAAGGTTTACACGGGATGCATGACTTGCACGGGGTGCACGGCTCAAAGGGAGGGCACAGCATAGAATCACAGAATCACCAAGGTTGGTAAAGACCACCGAGATCACGCCATCCAACCATCCACCTACCACCAATATTTCCCCACTAAACCGTGTCCCTCAGTACAGCATCAAAACATGCACAGCTTGCAGAGGGTGCACAGGGTGCACGAGGTGCACAGCTCACACACGGTGCACAGCTTGTAGGGTGTGCACAGCTTGCATGGGGGGGGCACAGCTCACAGGGGAGTGCACAGCATGCATGGCTTATAGAAGACGCGTCGGATGCACGGGGCGCACAGCTCACGCTGGGTGCAGAGTTTGTAGCTTGTGCACGGCTTGCATGGGTGCACAGCTCAGGGGGAGCTGACAGCACGCGCAGCTTGCAGAGGATGCAGAGTGCACTGCTCACATAAGGCACGCAGCTTGTAGGGTGTGCATGGCTTGCGTGAGGTGAACGGCTCACAGCATGCACAGCTTGCAGAGGATGCACCCCAACAGCTCACACAGGACACGCAGCTTGACAGATACGCGCTGTTCACATGCATCCCATGCACCCTCTATAAGCCACTCATGCTGTGCGTAGCATGTAGGGTGCCCGCGGCTTGCACGGGGCGCACAGCTCACGGGGACCGCACGGCTCGCAGAGGATGCACGGGGGTGCACAGCTCACATAGGGTGCAGGTCTCACACAGCCCCCCCCGGGCAGCACACGGCCCTGCAGCCCCCCCAGCTCACCCATCACCTCGAGGGGCAGCAGGTCCTGCTCATCATCGATGCCGGCCACCACCTCGCAGCGGTACAGCCCCGCGTCGCTGGCGCGGGCGGCACGCAGCAGCAGCGTGCCGTTGTAGCGGTCACGGGCGTAACCGGGGAGGGACACGCGGCCCTCGTAGGCTTTCACCACCTTCACCGCGTTGTCCTTGGCCACCAGGATGGGGACGTCCTCGCGCTGCCCGCTGGCCGAGCGCACCTTGCTCCATTTGACCCGAGGGGGGTCGGGGGGCTCGTTGGGGCCCAGCGAGGCGGAGGGTTGCAGAAGGAAGAGGCAGGGCAGCGCCACGGGCTCCCCCAGCCCCACACGCACCGCCTGGTGCTGCACCCGGCTGATGTGGATCACCTTCCCATCGTCCTGGGAGCCTGTGGGGAGAGGCACCGGGTACCGGGGGGTTGGGTTGCACAGGGGGGCACTGCGGGGGGCTGCCCCATCCCTGCGCTGCCATTGGGGGGCACCAGGGGAAGCCACCCCCAAGGTGGGAGAAAGCATGGCAGCGATTCCTAGGTTCATAGAATCAGTGAGGTTGGAAAAGACCTCCATCCTGCTCCTGCACTAATCCTGTGCGGCCCGGCCACGCTCCCACAAATCCCATCACTCTCAGCCCCCCCTGGGGTCGTGGTGAATGCTCCCTGCAGTGCAGAGCTGGCTGGGGATGGTCACTAATCCCAGTGCTGCCCTCCACCGCCTTCCCACCCCACAGAGCTTCACCCCAAGCTCATTCCTGCCTGGGGGGTGCAGAGGGAGTCACAAAGCCCCATGGAAGTGGGATGCTGCTGGGTCCCTGCCGTGTGGGATGGGGACATGGGTGGCCTGGTGTTGGAGGGGAGGCGGGGGGGGCAAAGCAGACCCAGAGATGCACAAAGCCAGCATGGGGGTTGGCTCAGAGGGGGGTGCCAAGCAACGGGATTAAGGGTTTAAGGGATCCCAGTGCAGGGGGAGCACCCGGGGGGCCTTTTCCCTCACTAATCCCCCGCCGACCCTCCTTCATCCCACTGAGAGGCTGAGGCACAGCGTGGGCACCGTGCAGCCCCAGCCCCCACCGAGCTGCTGCTTCTCCCTGTAAGTATTCCTTATCACTCGTGGTTCCCAGCTTGCTGCTGCTGCTGCTAATTGTTGCGGGCTCATCATCCCCAGCCACGGAGTGCTGGCGACTCGAGATGACTCCTTGCTCCTCTCCCAGCCCTGCTCCTCCTCACCCCGTAGCTGGGGGGGGGGACGGCACCCATCCCCGCGTGCCACCCGCCTCACTTACCCAGCACGGCGATGGGGAGCAGGGTGAGCCCGAGCAGGAGCCAGCAGCCGGCATCCCCCATCACATGGACCATCCTTAACCTGCAACGAGAGCGGGGTCGGCTGCTCGCTGCCTCTTGGCTCCGTGCTCCACGAATCACCGTGGGGACGCAGTGACATCGTCCCCCCAGCGTTGGCTCTGCTCAGCAGCGGCGCACGAGCACGGGGAGTTCGGTTTTGCTCCTGGTGCCACACACGGTGACACCCCCACACCTCTGCTATAGGGGCATGGACACACTCGGGGGTCCCACGCCCCCCCCAGCGCCAGGTGCAGCCCTCTCTCTGCCCCAGCATTAACATGCAGCGGACGCCTCCGGCTGCTGGAGCCAGGCTGGAGCACAAAGCTCCCATCCATCTGTTTTACTGCAGCACCGATTAGTGCTTTCTAAATCATCTGCTCTCCAGCCTGGGAGGGATGCTCGGTCCCCAGCTCTGTCACTGAGCGCTGGCATGGCCCTGCCCTGTCCCCTGCCCAGGACAGGGAACTCCTGCTTTGGGGGATGTGGATGGAAACCCCAAACCTTCCCAAGCTGCAGTTTCATCTCAGCCCCCAGCTTCCCCACGCCCTGATGCTCCATTTTCCAGCCCCTGATTTCTCACCCTGTCCCTTCTGCTTTTACGGGACAAAAATAGAAAGAAAGAGCAAAACGGATAAGAAGAAAAGGAGACCCCCCGTGTTCAGTGCTAGAAAATGGCCCTTCTGGGGGGTACAGAACTGGGTTTTATTTCATCTGTTCTGTAGAAGAAAGCATCTGCAGCCCTACAGCTGCTCCTTCCCTTTTGCACAGCTCCGTGGTGCTTTCTGCTTCCAAAAACTGCTGCTAATAAAAGCAAAGGGGTGACCTGACCCACAGTGCAGCTCCACGCTGAGCCCCAGCCTGAGCACACCCCGGGAGAGACAAGGGAGCAGCTGGGAACAGCTGCCCCATAGAGTGCCCAAGAGCCCGGCCAAGTGCAATGGCTGCTGCAGGATGGGCTGCTGAGGAGATGGGATGATGCTGCAGGGATGGGATGATGCTGAGGAAGAGAAGGCACCAGAGGCTGCTGGGCTCTGCTCTCTGGGAAGGAAATCCCATCCCTGATGCCCAGATGGAAATCAGTGCGCAACTTTTCCCTGTTTTCCTGCTCCAGAAAAAAAATAACCAAGTGCTTTGGCACGGCATGGTCAGGCTGGAGTTCCAGCTCCTCCCCACTGAAGTGCTGATGTTGCCTTTCTCAGGCATCAGGAGCTCTCCCAGCACAAACCCTTGGTCCTGGGGCATGGGAAGGGGCGGCTCCAGGACCCACAGGTGGGGATGGGGCGGTGGGTGCAGAGTCTGGGAGCTGGAGGCAGGATGGGTGCATGCAGGATACGCAGCACTCGCACACAACCCAGGACTTCAGATCACACACAGTCCTTTCTGGGGGGCCTTTTTGCCCTCATTTTCCCTTTCTGCACCCCTCGGCACCCATCTCCTGCAGCTTCCAGGCCACGCCGGGCAGTGGGGCAGACCCAGAGGTGAAGGGATGCAGCGGGACCCCTAGGAGCCGCATCCACGTGCCCACATATAAACACTTCCTTAAGCTCTCCGCTGTTTACCCAGCACTGCTGCTCTGCAGACGGGCGCTCGCTGAGCAAACGCAGCCCGCACCGCTGGGTAAACATTCAATATTTTATTTAAATGTTAAACATGGAAGTTGCTCTTTGGATGCACAACTGCCTGCCGTGGCCGGATGGACAGATGGACGGATGCACCACGGTGCCACGGCCACCCCCGGGCTGGGGGCAGGATCCTGTGCACGGAAAGGACACGGGGCTGCGTGACCGTCACCTTCCCTGACATCAGCATTTCTGCAGGTTTTTGCTTTCACAGCAGGGACAGCGCAGCGCTGAGAAGGGACAGCAGCACCCGCTGCCTCCCTGGGGACCTCAGGCTGTGAACCTGGGGGGTCCTGGTGTCCCCTCACCCCGGGAACAGGGCACACAGCCCCAGGTTGCCGCTGTCACCCGCATCCGAGCACGTGGGGACCGCATCCCTGGTGGCACTGTGACTCTGCTCCACGCAGGAGGACAAAGGGAGGACCCCGCCGTGTCCCCAGAGCAAACGCTGAGCCTGCGCCAACCTGAAAACTTGATCCCAAGGTCAGGGAAGCGGCACCACAGCCCCATCCCTGCCAGCGCTGAAACCACACACAGCCACCGCCACAACCCCCATGGGGACCACTGGGATCGGGGACACTGGGGACAAAGCAGAGCCTAGCACAGCCACCTTCCCCCCCCCGATTCTCCCCCAGCTCAGCGCCCCGCTAATTACGGAGCCGTCTCCTCCCACCTCCTGTACCCACCACCCCATAACTCAGCCCTAGTGACCCCATCCCGGGTGCTGCAGGCTCAGCGCCGTGTCACCGTGCTGTCCTCGGCGGTGGCACCGGCACGCAGATGTTGGCACCCAGAGCCAACGCCGGCCATGCCACCACATCCCGAGTGGGTGATGCCACGGGTCGGTGGCACGGTGACACGGGTGGTGCCACGTGGCCGGGGCCTCCTGGGGACAATGGAAGTGTCCCCATACCCCGGGTGGCCCCTGCTGCAAACCGGGCAAAAGCAGACGAGAGCAATCTAAAATAATGCCGGTGCAAAGCCGCCCCCCCCCCGGCCCAGGCGAACATTGTCACATCTGTCACTAGCTGTCACCTCATGAATAATTCATCTTCCTCATGAATATGCAAAGCAGGGGCTGGTGATTAGCTCCAGCTGAAACCTAGCTGAATTCCTCCCTGGCGATTGGGTGCCGGGACGACCCTGCGACTTCTGGGGCATTTTGTGGTCCCGAGCCGCCCCGAGCCGTGGGTGGGGGGGACTGCGGGGTGAGCGGAGGGGACACTGGGGACAGCCGGGGGGACACGGGCTGGGGATGGGAGGGAGGGAAGGGGACACTGCCACCCCCGTGGGGCCGCAGGAGGACGCGGTGCCCCCACCCTGGGGTTCGCCCCGGCGCCAGCGGTGCCCCCATTCCCCCACCCCCTCTCCAGGCGGGTGCTGGCACCGTGACCTCCGCTGTCCCCACGGGTCACTCCGGTCCCCAACGCCACCGGGGCACGGCGCAGCGCTTCAGCACCACGCGGTGTCCCCGCATCCCCACATCCCCCCCGGGCGGGGAGAGGGGCACCCACGCGGATCCCCCCCCCCTCGCGCTGTGCGGCCGCGGAAGGACCCGGCGGCTCCGCGTCCCCTCCTCTCTGCCCACAACAAAGGAATTCTGCACTCCGCGCTGCCGTCACAGCAACGTGACGCTCCGCTCCCCCCCCATCCTGCGAGCATAAATTAGCACCTCGGAAAACTGTGATCGTGTCCAATATGGGCCCTTTGCTGGGTGCGATTTTTATTAGGCAGACAGTCTGCAGCCTTTATTTTAGAATTTGCTCTTATTTTTATTTTATTTGCTTTTTTAATTATTCTTTTCTTTCTTTTTCTTTTTCTTTCTTTCCCTCCCCGCTTTCTGGATCGCTCTGGGGGGCTGAGCCCCAAACCTCACCCAGCATCACAGCAAACCCCGCTCCTGCTCCCCCAGCAGCATCGGTGCCCGCCCCGAATGCAGAGGTCGGTGGGTGCAGGATGCACGCAGTGGGGCTGGCACGGGGCTGGGCCTCAGCACCTCCCTGCCCACAGCACATGGGGCGTGCTGGGACCTTGGAGACCCTCCCCTGAGCATCCCAAACCCCTCACGGAACCCAAACCCGCACCCACTCCTCATTGCATCGCTGCAGCCATCCAGCCCGGCCTTGCCATGCGGCGTCCCCGTGCTGGGGGAACTGGGACTCATCCTGCCCGTGCTGCTGAGCCCCTGCTGGGACCCAGCCCTGTGTGGAACTATCAGCTTGGGGGGGCACTGGGAGCACTGTGTCTGGGTTGTGAAACTTTCTGGCTCCTTCTCCTTTGGGGGAACACCGGCAGCACCAACGTGGAGGGTGCAGGGAGGGGGCTGTGAATTCTGGGGAGAGGGTCACGGTGCACCACAGTGAGGGGCACTCATCTGTCAGCACCTGCCACCCTCCCCATTGTCCCTGCTCTCCTCTCCCTGTCACTGCATCACTGCCACCATCCTCCAGCCCTGCCTGTCCTACCGGCCTCAGTGCTGGCATCCCACAGCCCCAATGTCCCCAGACTGAGAGCACTGCTAACCCCGTCCTGGTGTCCCCAGCGTCCCTCTGTCCTGCTGTCCCCACAGTCCCACCCCATTGTCACCCAAGCCCCACTCCCGATCCCCTCAGCCGGCGTCCCTTCCAGAGTCCCCATCCCACACCCCCCAGCCCCGACAGTCCCCTCAATGTCCCCAACCCTCAGTCATAGCGCAGCCCCCCTCCCAGC
>NC_034435.1:3592166-3598353 GCF_002078875.1 Numida meleagris
AACCGGGGCCGCCCCCTCCCCTGAGAGCGGGGCCACCCCCCGCCGCCGGCACCGCAGACCCCGCCGCCGGGGTGGAGCGGGTTTTCTCTGGGGGGGTCTCAGTAGGGGGGCACCTCTCATGCGGCCCCCCCCGTGCAGCGAGCCCCCACATCCTGCCCCGACACTCGGGGGTTTTGGGGTGTCGCCACGCAGGAGGGATTCCTCCAGCCCCTCTGCTCGCCACAACCAGTGCTCAGCCCTGCAGCCCTTTCCACCTCATCGCTGTGTGGGGACCTGCAGGCTCCGGGCATGCTTTTGGGGGGGTCTGGATGAAGTACACCTTCCCCGCACCCCTAAATCCCTACTGCACCCAGCACCCTGCAGCCCCCCCGCGCCCCACACAGCCCCACGGCAGATGGAAGGGGCTGAGGATGAGGGAAGGAAGATGCAGAGGATGTGCGAAGCCTGGGAAAAGCCCGAACAATACCAACAAAGCGATGAGACACGAGGAAGCTGCGATGCCAAAAGTGACCCCCAACATGGGGGGAAATTGTCGCTGAGCTGGGCGGGTGGGGGGGACCTTTGTTCCCCCCGAACCTGCCAGCCTGAATGCAGAAAGCCACCCTGTCTCCTGCAGCTTGGCCGGAGATGGGCACCCTTTTTCTTCCTCATCTATAGGATGGGCGCGCGGAAACCCGAGAGCAAAGTTCTCATTTCCGACTGCATTGTGCGGGACTTCACGGCCCAGGCGCTGCTTCCTGCCTTTTGTGAGCCCCTGTCACAGAGCCCTTCTGTTCCCCTCCTTTATGCCACTGCAGCTGGCATTCCTGCCCCCAAAGGTGCCTGAGCATGGGGGAAGGCGCAGGGGTTAATGGCCCCATGGTGTTTGCCAAGCGGGAGCGGGGAGGTGGACCTGGCGCTGTGACTGTGCTGACACCGCGCTGTCCCCGCTTCCCACGCACCCAGGTGTTGGGTGATGTCACCCTACAGGTCTCCAGTCCGCTATCTTGGGGGAAAAGGTGCGCCCATGGGTGCTGGCTGGGCTGGGCTCTCACACCGTGTCCCCGGCGTGGGGATATGGAGGAGCACGGATGTTCACGCTTGAGGCAGCACCACTGCTCGAGCACAGCGGGATGGGGTCGGCCCCGAAATGCTCACCCGCTCCTGTGAGCACCATTTGGGATGAGGATGCTCCTGGTCCCTCACCCACAGCGGTACCCACACCTTTACTGCCTTCCCTCCCTGAGGATATCACCAGCTCTTCCCTTCTCCCAGCGGGGAGCTGACAACAGCCGTACGGCCCCGGATGGCTGATTCCTCCCCAGATCAGCTCCTGCCCTGCAGGATGGAGCCCGGCAAGCAGCGAGCCCCATGGGCAGCCCCGGCCCCGCCATGTGCCGCCGGCCATTTGTCTTGCTGAGCGAAGGTGCCGGCAGTGAGTTATCGGAGCTCTCCTCTCGAGTGGAGATAAATGTCATAACAGGCACCAGCCAGCGCGGCTTATGGATGAGGATTTAATAGACACCGCTCCCCCCGCGCTGCTCCCCGCGCTGGCAGCTGCTCCGTGCCCGGGGAGCGTGGCCTGTGGTGGGATGGCACTGGGGACCACCAGCTGTTCCCATGGCTGCTTCCTAAAGGTGAGGGGTGAATCTGTGGGGTCCCCGTGCCCCCTGGCCGAGCCCTGGTGTCCCCTTGTGCCATCTCCTCCTGGCAGGATGGAATGGGAGATGCTGCTCCTCGTGGCACAGAGGGATGTCCTCAGCCCTCCATCCTTTGTGAAGAAAGGGTTTTGGGGTTTGTTGTGAGGTCCAGCTGCGCCTCCAGCCCATCCTCATTCCCCACCCTGGCCCCACAGCGTCGCCCACCCATGAAGGGCACCAGCAGCTCTGCCCCAGGCTGCTCCCAGTGCCTGGAGCCCTCATTGCCCTGTGTCCACAGGCACAGCAGGGTCAGGCTGGCAGCCCCTGGCACGGTGGCACTCGGTCACTCTGCTCCTTGGCCTCACTCATCTTCATCCCTGTCCCTGTCCAGTTTTGTCCAAGGGAATAGAGAGGGGATCGGCGCATCTTTTTGAGCTGGAACATGGGTTTCTGGTGAAATCCTGCAGCAGTGTTGCCGTGACGACCCTCCTGCAGCTTCCATCCAGCGATGTTTTCCTTTGTTGTGACAGGGACGCGGGGAGGGTGCTGGGGAGGCGGCCGCGGGCGTATGGGTGCAGCACGGGGACGAGGGCTCCTGCCACCAAGGGCCAGGACCCGCCCCTGCCCCCGGGGACATTGGCACTGGGGATGGGGCATCCCCACGATGCACTCCCCCCCCCCCCCGCTGCGGTATGGCCATAGGGAGCAGGAGCCACACGTGGCACGAGCTTGGAAGGTCTCAGCCAGGCGTGCCTCCCGCCGAGGACCACAACGCAGAGGGGACACGGTGACGGAGCAGCAGCGCAGCCACATCGCACGGGGTGCACGTGGGGACCCATCCCGCGCCCCGCAGAACCGCTTGTTATTCCGCTCAGGTCTGCCGCCAGCTAATGGAGCCGGTTCCAGGAGAGCTGCCACATTCACTGGGAGAGCGGCGCGTTAATGAGGCCCCTGCCACCGCAGCTGGGGCCAACACTCAGGGTACTGGAACGGGGACAGGCAGCGGACGGACGGACGGACAGACGGCTCAGCGGGGCCGGGTGCTGGGTGAGCAGCAGTGTCGGGTTTGGGTGAGGACGTGGCTGTGGTGTCAGCGCTGGGTCTGGAGCAGGGCAGGACACCCAGTGTCAGCACACCCCGATGGCAGCACGCCTCGATGACAAGATGTGGGGCCACGGACCCACTCCCTCACTGTCCCCAGCCCCGCTGCTGCTCAGAGCAATGTCTCTGCTCCTAGCCAAAGCCAGCACTGCCCTGGACTTGACCCCAGCGTGGTGACAAGGGCACAGAGGGCACCTTGCCCCTGCAGCGCTGGCCTGGAGGCTGCGGTGGGTGCGGTGCTGGGGATAGGGCCCTGCCCTGGCCAGGCACAACTCCCTCCGAACCCACCAGCAGGATGAATTGATTTTATTTTCTGTTTCCATGGCAACTGCCTCCTTCCCATCCCCCTCTGGCATTCTGGCAGCCCTGCTCCTGCGCCCTCCCACAGCACCCACCTTCCCTGAGGACACAGGGACATGGCCGTCACCCAGCCCTGTCCCCTTCCCCCCAGAGACTCCCAGCAGTGGCACTGCCACCAGCTCTGCAGGACCCAAACCTGCACCTCTGTCCCAGTGCAGCGTGAATGGGGGATTTGGGTACATGGTGACAGAGTACACACACGTGTCCCCTCCAGCACGGGCACAATGGACATTAACGCAGCCTCAGCTCCCCTCTGGCACCAGCAGCAATTAGCACAGTGCTGGATAAGGTGCTGCTTTATTAGCCCCGGTGGTAATCGCCCTCCCAGCCCTGCCCAAGCACTGAGCAGCACCTCCTGCGTGCAGAGCCAGGCTCATTAACAGCATGCATCCTCCCCTGGCACCTGCTCATGGTGATGTGTACCCCCTGGCCCCAGAGGCACTGTGGTGGCCCAGCCACCATCCTCATGGCACTGCAGGTCCTCCAGGTGCCCGGCACCCTCTGCTCCACCCATGGGTGCTTGCTCTGCTGGGAGTTCTGCAGCCATCTACAACAAGGTCACTGGGATGACGTCCTTCATTCTGCCTCCTCCTGGTGCAACATTTTCTCGCTGCCTTGCACTGCTCCTTCCCAGTGTGGAGATGCCATTGCTCTGCTATGGAGCATCAGTTCCCATCCCAGTGCCGGCAGCGTGCCAAATCCTGCCTGGACCCCCCAGGGCGGGCGCGCAGAGCCCCTCCGCGTGGGGATGGAGACAGAGCTGCATCCCATGGAGCTCCCTGAGAACAGGCAGAGCCCTGTGCCGGGCAGCGGCCGCGGTGCTGAATGGGCTGTGCTGCATTCACCGGTAATCCCCAGTGTTTACACGGAAGTGGAAATCAATCACTGCAAGTAATTAACTGCAAAGGGCACAACACCCGCTTCTTCTTTGGAAGCAGCTCCTGTGCCAGCCGGGGTTGCTCAGCAAAACTCGCACGCCAGCACCCAGCGCACAAAAGGCCCCGGCAGCGCTTCCTGCACTCTGGCACGAGCTGCCCGTGCTGCTCTTGGGGGGCTCCCAGTAGTGGGGCTGGGGCTCTGGCTCTGTGCTGAGCTGTGGCCTTTTCTGCGGGGTTTTGGATAAAGGCAGCTCGGAGTGCAGGCTGGATGGCAGCAGGGAGCATTCAGCGCTGCGGCCAGGAGTGAAGCATCCCGTGGCATTCCTCGAGAGTGAGGGAGATGAAGAGGATGAAGAGCCTCGGGAATGCGGGGTGCTGAGCAGAAAAGGGTGGGCTGGGGCTGGGACAAGGGGAGGAAATGCCAGCTAGGGGCGCCCCAGGTCAGTGGGGCTGCAGCAGTGCAGAGAAAGCTCGAGCTGCCCCGCTCGGAGCTGGGACGCTGCTGGGAGAGGCAGGTGGGAGGAAGCGTGGGTCGCGGCGGCAGAAATAGCAGCCCGGTCCCCCGACGTGCGATTAACCGAGTGACATTTAAGGCTCCTGTGTTTTTGACCCAATTTCTCAGGCGAAACTCGGGGAGGGAGGAGGAGGAAGGTGCGGCATGCGTCATGCGTGCACGTGTGCGCTGGCGTGTGCCACCGTGTGCACGTGTGTGCTAGCATGTGTCCTCACCGCCACGTGTGCGCGTGCACACATGTGCCAGCATGCACACGTGTGTGCACAGCGCTGGGGGGACCGAGGCAGGAGCACAAAGCCCCCGGGGCCTGCACAGAGCTGTGCTGTGAGGGGGAGGTGAAGGCTTTGCAGCACTGGGTTTATTTTTGCTGCTGCCTGAGCGCAGGCAGCCTCAGCGCGGTCACCGTGACTCATGCAGGCAGACAAACACTCAGAGATGCTCCAGAGGGCTGCAGACCACCGCAGCAGCGGTGGTGGCTTTTGTCACCTCCCCCAGTAAAGCAGGGCTGGTGGGGGACACAGGACACAGCAGGGCTGGAGCTGGCAGCATCACCGAGCAGCCACAAAGACACGGGGCCGTGGGCAAGCGCAGCAGTACCATGTGCCTGGGAGGGAGCGTTCTGAACAGCTGCCATGCGTGTGCTGAGGGCTATTGCTCCCCCCACAGCTGCTGGGGGCACGGAGACTCGGGGTGTGCAGCTCAGCACCCAGCAGGGATGGGTGCTGCAGGAGGGCTGGGGTCACCCGCTGCTCCCTGCATTGGTGCAGAGGTGCTGGGGGGCACGCAGGGATTTTGGAGTGTGCAGGGATGCTGGGGTGTTTGAACATAGGATGGTCCACTGAAAGGATGCTGGAGCACACAGGGATGCTGGAAGACGCGGGGATGCTGGGCTGTGCACGCATGCTGGGCTGTGCAGGGCTGCAGGAGCACGCAGAGATGCCCGTGTGCAGGGATGCTCCGGCGTGCAAGGATTCCTGCGCACACCGCACTCCCTCACTGCAGTGCCTCCCGGCCGCTATTTCCAGCCGCGCTCCACCAGTGCCACCTACAGAGCGGGACCAGGAGGGCACCGGGCCGGGGACAGCCCCGCTGGGGGGGTCCTCAGAGCCCGGAGCTCAGAGCCCGTGCGGGGATCGGGAGGGGGTTACTGGGGTGGGGGCGAATCCTTCGCAGGGCCAGCGCAGGGCTACCGCCCCCCACCGCCGCTCCCCAACACCACCCCGGGCGGTGCGGGGCTGGTGGGGGGCGGTGCGGGACGGGCGGGGGCGGAGCGGAGCTGGGCGGGACGGGTCCGGCCCCGCGGAAGGGGCGGTGTCGTTTCCTGCACGGGGGTGGCACGGGGTGAGTGTGGGGTCGGGGGCAGCTGGGGTATTCCTGTTTCTCGGGGTTCCTTAAAGCTGCTCGGATGCCCGCGGGGTTCCCCGCTGCTGCTCAGGGGTCCCCGTTGCCGTCCAGGTCCGTCGCACGCAGCGATGCCCGCGGAGCCCTTGGTGTGCGCTGACACGGCCACGCGGTGAGTCCGGGTCCCGAGCGGGAGGGGTTGGGTTGGGGGGGGACCGGGGCCACCTCCCGCTGCCGCTGAGCCCGGCGCGGTGCCGGTGTCCCCGCAGGGTGAGCTCGGTGCTGAACCGCGACGTGAAGCAGTTCGGGAAGAAGCACATGTTCGACGCCAACGAGGAGACGTGCTGGAACTCGGACCAGGTGGGGGCACGAGG
>NC_034435.1:3598453-3631783 GCF_002078875.1 Numida meleagris
CGGCCCTCTGTTCCCCCCCCGTAACGCAGCCCCGGTGCCATCCCTACCTCCAGGGCGCGTGCCAGTGGGTCACCCTGGATTTCCCCCGCACCGTCAGAGTCTCACAGCTCCACATCCAGTTCCAGGGGGGGTTCTCCAGCCGGCTGTGCACGCTGGAAGGTGAGGGGCTGCGGGGGGCGCGGGTGCCTTGCCTCCCTTTGTGCACACCTGAGGGTTTTTGGGGGCTGAGCCTGCTGCAGCCCCCAGAGCCCCCCAGCACCTCCGCATGGCTGCCTCCGCCCTTACCCTTCACAGGCTGCAGAACGGGTGAAGAACTGGCGAAAATATCTGACCTGTACCCCGAGGACAACAATGCCATGCAGATATCCTTTGCCACGCTGCAGGCTGGCGGAGCTGCCTTGTAGGTGACAGTTGTGCAGGTGCCTGGTGGCACTTTGCTCCTGGCAACTCAGCAGAGCTGCAGCAGATCTGGACACCCCCACCCCTGCAGATCTCCCATGTGTGGAGGTGTTCCCCTGCCTGGTTTGTTTTTCCTTCACGGGCCCCACACAGATTCCAGGTGGAGGAGACAGCGCTGGATAAGTTGAAGATCACCTTTGAGAACAGCACCGACTTCTTTGGACGCATCGTGGTGTACCACCTCCAGGTGCTGGGGGAGAGGCTGTAGGGCAGCAGTTGCTCACCCATCGCATGCATTCCCCTGCAGGGGAGCTGCTCATGTGGGGGAATGGGACAGCAAACCCCCACCAGCAGTGATGTGCTGCCCCCAGCTGCATCCCAAAGCGCTGATGGAGCGGGGACCCCCACCCCATGGGATGGCAGAGCAGGAGGGACGCTCGTGCAGAGTGCTACGTGCTGGAATTGTGAGCCACCTTTGCTGTCTTTTTTGGTGGGATGCAGCCTATGCAGATGGCTGAATAAATGATGGTGTCCCCCAGCTCCTTCCCAGCTGCTCTTTGGGCAAGTGACAGCCCAGGACTGAGCCCCTCGGTGTGTGCCCTGGACTCAGTGCTGTCAGAATGATGGTGTGTGGCTTGGGCATGGGCGAGGAGGAGAAGCTGCCCCCTCCCTGTGCTTTGATGCTGGCTGTCTCTTGCCTTTGTTAGCCACCCCTGAACCTGGCTGGTTATAGTGCTGCATGTAGGGAGGTCTTGGCAAGCTTATGGGTGTAAGAGCGAGCCATGCTCTTCAAAGAGACAGCTCTGGAGAGAAATTGGGGGCAACAGGAGGGTGCTAGCTTTGAAGAGGTTGATTGGCCCAGTTCCCCTTGGCAGCTGGTGCTGGGATCGGAGGGCTGGCTGCTGTGACAGGCCAGGGGGATGCAACTGGGGCAGCAAACAGGGCTCCAAATGGCTGCTGTAGAGTTTATTTCCAAAAATGCAATACCTGAATGCACGCACAAAGCAGCTGAGCCTGGACAGAGCAGAAATGCAGCTGTCCTGAGGAATGAGTGTCCCTAGGTGCAAGGCATTGAGGCCGTGCCACCTTCCAGGAGTGGCAGAAATCTGCTGCAGTTCACAACTTCCTCCACATGCTCCTTGCTAGAAGCATCGTGCTGCTGCCTGTTTTGGGACCGCTGGGTCAGACCACGTTGGTCCCTGAGGAGAGCCCTGGGTCGGCCCAGAGAAGTGCCGGTGCTGCAGCAGTGCAGCGTGAGCCACTGTGTCACTCCAGCCCCTTGTTCTGAAACAGCTTGAGGATGTGATTTTCAATAACCTGTTGGACTAATGAAGGGAAGAAAGAGAAATGAAACCCAGAGAAGCCAGGGCTGTTAGATGCCAGTGTCTCTGCGGGCAGGACCTGGTCTCTGTCTAGTTTCTGTTTTCTAGTGGGAAGCTGGAAAACACCAATCTCCCCTGCTGCCAGCACAGCTCTGGTTTGGAGGGGGAACAAGAGAATAGGACCCATTTTGATTTTTCTGGCTCAGTTTCTCTGTACGGCAGAGAGCTGTGGTGGAAGGTCAAAAAAAAAAAAACCCCAGGCAGGGCAGGGCTGGGATCTGGGAATTGCCTGGAGACTTTTCAGGGAGGGAAGATGGGGCTCTGTGCCAGGCATGGAGGGGACACTTGCCTTTCTTGTGTCCCAGAGCCACAGCCAGATCCATCGGGGTGTAGCCAGAATCTGCTTCTGTCGTCAAGTCAGCACCACGAGCTGCAAGCAGGCAGTGGAAATCAGGGCACAGCACTCTCACAGTATCCCCTCCAGAGCTGGCACAGGGTGAGGAGACCCCCAGAAAGTGCCCATCCTGGCTGGGCAATGCCCTGTGACACCCCCAGGCTGCTCAGTCTCTCCCCCCCAGGCATGTCACACTCTGTCCCCAAGGTGGTTACCAACGAGCAGTGATTTCAAGGCCAAGGACTAAGTGTAGATCTTCCCCGTTACCTAGTAGGGCCTCGACACACTTGACGTGATTGCCACGCACGGCGTAGAGCAGAGGAGTACCACCATTCTGCAGGGAAAGGGAAGGGGCTGTGTCATTGCTGGCCTCGCATGGGGCTGCGCTCACACAGCTCCTGCTCCTCCTGGAGCGGTCAGGCCCTGCTCCTTTTTGCCCTCTCCCAGCTCCAGGCTGGGTGTTTTGTTGCGGAGTGGCTCCGCTCAGGTTTTATTCTCTGTATACGATAGAAATCAAGGCTGTCTTTGAAATGATTGTGCGTGCAGTTTCCCAGCGGCTCATAACATCACCAGTGTGAGCAACTGAGGAAACCATTTAAAATTATTATCCAGATTAATTTCTCAAAACAACTGCACGAGCAAATAAATGAGCGCTGCGAGCCTGGGGAGCAGCGAGGAGACGCACGTGGCTGCTAACAGCATAGAGCAATGTGAACTTGCTGTTCCTTTTGTAAAATGAGCTTCACCAAGCCCCACCTGGGTCTTGGTTAGCACTGGCATGGTTCCCACAGCAGCCTGCACTCGGCAGCACTCACCCAGTCGTAGATGTTGATGTCCACGTTCCTCTCCAGCAGCATGATGACGATGTCGGTGTAGCCACCCATGCTGGCCAGGGACAGGGCGCTCTCCCGCTCCTTCGCCAGCGCGTGGGGGTCAGCGCCCTGGGGGCAGCAGAGATGTCAGTCCCAGTGGGTGAAGGCTCCTGCTTAGAATTAGGGCACTTGGCAGAGCCTTGCTGGGTACCCCAGCGTGGCTGGTCGTGGAGCCACATCCCAGTGGCTTCATGGAGAAGAGACTGCTCCCACGGTTCCAGTGACCTCTCCTTAGCAAAGTCCTTACCAGGCGTGTTTTAATCAATAAGCGTCTCAGCTGAGGAATTAAAAGCCCTTCTCCAATGTCATTAAACTAAGCCTGATGAAACTCGATGATCTTTGAAGTCCTTTTCAACCCAGGCCATTCTATGATTCTGTGATGGTTCCTGTTACTCATCCTCTTTTCGCATCACTAATACTGGCCCAGTCTAGAGGTGCCAGGACAATACACACCCTCTCTTTTGTTGCTGATTTACCTAGAAACCTCCCCTGTGCTCCGTGCTCTGCTAGCCATGGATTTCAGTATATCCTTTAGCAACGTGTCACCTCATTAATTTTGTGTTCTGTTTGTCTCTCTGGTAATGATCTGCAGTTTTGCTGCTAACGGAACCAACATCTGGCCAGTGCTTACGTGGCACAAGCACTTGCAGACACGTGGATGTGGGACTGAGCTTTGGGGAGCAGCCTGATTCAAGGCACAGGAAGATCTGGTTCCTGCTCACCTCCACACAGCCCCGGGCTGCAAGCCTGGCTCTTGAGGACAATGCAGCAATGAGTTCATTAACTGCAATGATACCTCCGTGAGTGCATTTACTGTCAGATTACAGGGCCCAAGTGACAAGTCTGATCTCAAATTACCAATAAGCAGATATTTAATTACAAACAGTTATTGCTAGCTGTGAGATAAGGCTCTCTGTGCTCCTGATTTAGCCCAATGAGAAGCATCCAGCAGTGTCCGGCCCATTAGCCCTGAAAATGTGTCCTGTTTGATGCCTTGGGAAGGGCTGGCTGAGGCAGCATCAGGGTAGTGCAGGACATTTTGGCAGCCACAGGGGTTGGAACTGAGAAGTCTCTTGTTAATGAGGTGCTATGTAAGTGTGGCCTTACCCATTCCAGCAGGTGACGGACTGTTTCGATCTCTCCAAAGGCTGCAGCCCAGATCAGTGGTGTGAAGCCTCTCTCATCAGGTTTATTTACCAAGTTCTCACCTGCACAAAAACAGATGAGACAAATAGGATGCTCAAAACCTCCTCTGGTCCCTGTCCCCTAAGTAAACCCAGCAAAGAGTGTAAAACTAAGCCAAGGATTTGTCAAAAGGTGCTCTATGAACTGGCAGGACTCTGTGTGATCTGAGGCGGGAACCCAAAGGAAGATGCATACCTTTCTGAAGATGCTTCTTCAGCTGGCTGAGCTCACCTTGGGCAGCTAGCTGGTGGATGGACAGTGCTGGGGGACAGAGAGAATTCAACTGTCAGAACAAAGTGTTTCCAGCTCAGCACCCACCATCTGCAGGGTAGTCCCTGCAAGTGCCAACTGAACAGCCCCCACCTGAGCTTCCCAAACCCCAGTGGGTAATTAACACCCTCCTGCTGGTCAGCAGTGGATGCTTCATACAGTATGGCAGCAGCAGATGGAGGGAGGTTCCAGTTCCACTGCTCCCTCCACACCCCACATGCATGTGCAGTCTGAGGTGCACAGCTCAATCTGCCCAGCTCTACTTACTGTCCAGTGTGGCTGGGAGGGCTGAGATCTCATTGCCTCGCTGCCTGTTTGTCAGTGTGTTCGAGTGCTTCAGGGGGAAGCCTGTTCCAGAGAGAGGAGAGAGTCAGGGCACATCTCTGTGCACAGGGAGGAATAAGACTAACTTGAGGCCAAAAGCCTCATAAAAGCTCATGTAAACCTTATGTGACTTATCTGAAGCTATTCCCTCCTGCTCCTGCAAAAAAAGAATTATTGCCTTGCAAGTGAAAAGCCTGGAGACCAAGATTTGACCAGTGTGCAGGAACAACAGCTGAGCAGAGAAGATAAAACAGCCTGAACAGCTGCCCAAGGAGGGGCGCGGTCCATCTGGGGCACCGCAGGAGACAGGGATCTTACATTAATGGCATAATTGCACACGATATATTGCAGAGGACAGCCTGGGGACGCACTCAAGTTCATCGTCATATCTCCTACAGAGGAAGAGCTCCACTTGGAAAGCTTGATGTATTTCCAACAAGCAATTTGTAGTATAATTAGGAAAGTATATGGAAAGAGTTTGCAATCTTCAGTTCCACTGCATGAAGCTACAGCGACCTCTCACTGCTGCTACGAGTCATCAGCAAGGCCTGGATTTGGACTTGCTACGTTATGAAAGGGACCAACAGCAGTAAAAGACTTTTTTGCAGCTGTCTTTGTAGAATGAGAGATCCTTTCGCTAGGGGATGACCTCTCCCACTCCTGTCTCCTACTGGGGCTGCACCCAAGGATCTGCAAGCACCAGGCTCCGTGATACTCACTGTCAAGTGTCGAGAGTTCAGAAGTCCTCTGCCTGTCCGTTGAGGCAGCTGAGGGCTTCAGGAGAGCGTTTGTTCCACCTGCAGAAGGAGGGTGGCCATTAGGGCCCTTGGTGCCGCTTGCTGGAGAGCAGGCTGGGCTCCAGCTATGGCACACAGGCAGCCCTACCCTGATGAGGGGGTTGCAGGATGGCTGCTCTTGCCAGGCACCTTTCCTGTATGAAATTCCCTGGAGGGTTGGTTCAAGTTTTGAAGCCAAACTCCCCTCACGCTGGCACTGTGCCACAAAGAGCCCTGTTTTTTATGAGGATTCCAGGCTCCAGCCAGAGCCAGCAGTACCCAGGTCTGCGAGTGCCCTGTCTCAGTTCTGACACCCCTCACCCCAGCAGTCACCTTCCACATAGCCGGAGCACTGCACGCCCCTGTCTGGCTGCAGGAGCCCCGGGGAGGCACCGCCATCCCCAGTGTCCCTGGTCCCAGCTGGCTCCTCCGAGGCCGCTGCTCCCTCAGCTCCATTCTCATCCTCTTCTTTCAGGAGCTCCCGGTTGTCTCCATCGTTCACGGGGGCCTCTTCTTCACCTTCCATGGGGTAACTGCCACACAGCAGCACATTGAGAACAGAAAAAAGGAACAGCGAAGGGGGAAGCTGCCAGGCCCAGCAGAAACGGGACTGCACGTCCCCAGAGATGGGGCTGGGAGGGGACACCCCCCCCGCCCCCGCAGGGTCTCGCCCAGCCGGGAGGCTCCGACCCTGCAGTCCTGTGGAGCTGGAGCGGGGGACAAATGTCCGATGGGGGGGTCCCGGTCCCAGCACTTGGAGGCGCCCGGTATTGTCCCCAGCCCCTGACACCGGAGGGGAAGGGGGGGGGGGGCGCGGCCTGTACGCTCCCAGGGCCTACACGTGCAGAGCGGGGAACAGCGGGGGAAGCGATCGCGGGGCTTTACCTGATCGGACCGCACTCCGAGGCAGCCCCGAGGCCCGGCCGCAGTGGAGGGCCCAGCCCCCGATAGCGGGGTGTGGGGGGAACCCCTGTTATCGGGGCGGGGGAACGGGGCGGAACGCGTGTACCGGGGGCGGTGTTTCCCGCCGGGGCGGAACTGGCGCGGGGCACCACCGGAAGCGGAAGTGGCAGCGGCGGCGGGGAGGGATGGAGGAGCCCGAGATGCAGCTGAAGGTGAAGAAAGGTCGGAGCGGGCCCAGGGGACGCGCGGGTGGTGGGGTTGGGTTGGCTGCGAGGGGCTCCGGCGGCGTTCTGTTGCTCTGTCGCGACAGGACTGGCCACGACAGGGCCCTGCGGTGGCAGCAAATGTCACGATAGAGTCCTGCGGGTCGTGAGAGAGGAGGGCGGGGCGATTTGCCGAAGGGCAGGCCGCGACGGGGCTGGGGGAGGCGTGTCGCGACATGTCGCGGCGGGTATCGGCCGTCTCGTCTCGCATCGCGCAGTTCTGCGTTTGTTCACATACGCGTTCGGGAGCTGCGGTGTTTGCCGCTGTAAGAGCCGGGGTTTGGGAGCGGTTGTGCTTGAAAGCAAAGCTCTGAAACAAAGAGGGGGGAATCGCTTTCCTGAATGCAGCCTTGAACTGGTGTCACTGAGAGGTGTTCCCCGTCGGCGTCCTGAAAACGCTCCCCACTTTGTTGCAGTCAACCCCCACACCCCCCATGAAACGGGAAGCGATCTCTGAGCTCTGCCTCTTATCGTTATTAATTCTTGGGAGCTGTAAGTATCAACCCAGGGGGAAGGAGGGCCCAGAGCTCCTGCACTGCTACCAGCCTGCCGAAGCAGCCATTGGGAAGGGGGATCCTGTGAGAAGCAGAGGGAAAAGCTGCGTCCCTTCACTGGATGCTTTTAGGACATCACCTGGGGCTGGTGTATGGGGGGAGAGGCAGAAGAATGCCAAAGCAGAAGGTTCATTGGCCCTCTGCTCCTCTCACCCATCTCTAGGCCAGCTCAGGCTGCTCGGAAGAGGCATGAGCAGTTCCCAAATCCAGGCCAATCCCAGCTGGTGTGCGGCTGCTGAACCAGCAGCATTGCAGGGTGATGTCTCCACCTGGTGCTGAGCTCGCTGCAGGTGCCGTGACATGGAGAGCAGAAAGTGAACCACCTGTGTAATGGGGTTTTGCCATCATGTCCTGGTTAACGGATTTTAACGTGGTTAATAGCTGGAATATTTGGGGTTTTGCTCTGATCTCTTCTCTGGCACGCTGTTGCTTTTGAAATTTGGGGCCTGTTGTCAGAAGGCTGCTGTGCTGTGGGAGGTGCAGTGGGGCTCTCTGAACCCCACATCTTTCAGAGACACCTTGGGAGATGGCATCCAAGGGAGCCCTTCGAGCGCCCGTTTCTCCCGCTGCTCTCCACCTCCTGTGACTTTGTTGTTTCCCTTTCTGCAGTTACAGACAAATTCACAGAGAGCATGTACGTGCTGGCCAACGAGCCCTCCGTGGCCCTGTACCGTCTCCAGGAGCACGTCCGGCGATCGCTTCCGGAGCTCGCTCAGCACAAGGTGAGTTGAGCTCACCAACCCTGAGACACAGTCAGACGAGAGCTGTTTTCCTGAGCTGCCACGTTGTTCTTGTCTCACCACCTTGGGAAGGAAATCAGCCATCAGGGCACAGACACTGTCTGCGAGGTGCTAAGGGACCCCAGTCAGCCTAGGCTGGAGGGGATGAGGGGGATTTGCACATTCACCTGCAGATGTGGGATAAAACTTGCATGGCCAACCACATCCCTGAGCTCCCAGTGCTGGACGTGTGTGTGGAGACAAAGAAAAACGACTCTTGTACAGGGAGGGGGGGGGAGGAGGCAGACGTTAAATCTTATTACCCCTGACTCCACTGCAAGATTTTTATTTCCTACATAAAATAAGGAGGAGGGTGAGAGGAGGGAAGGGGGAGTGGGAAGAAACAAGTGAGAAGAGCCCACACAAGGAAAGGCAGGATAATGAATCGCATCTCACAGCTGTGTTCCTACTTTCCTCCAGAGCATGGAGCAGAGACACTTTAATGCCAGCCTTGTTGTCCTTCTCCCTCTTCTGCCAGTCATGATTCATTAGGAGTGATGTCTCATGAATAGATTACTGCTTCATGTCTATGCTAATGCACTGTCAGGCCTCATTTTTCACCTTTGCTTTACAGCCCTAGTTTCCAAATTAACCTGGATTGTGACACTTTATTATTCAATTATTTATTAACATTTTATATACGTGTCTGTATGCAATGGTAGGTATATAGAGATGTATGTGTATGTATAGCACATGCTGATGCGATTGCATCACTGGGATGCAGGTTTATAATATTATTCCTGAGCTGTCACTTGCTTTCATTTAATCAAGATAGCCCCGGTTTCAGGGAATGTGTCTGGAACAAAAGGAAATTGAACAAATTGTATGACAAGTCATGCAGAGGGAAGAGATCAGTTTCCATCACCAAGTGGCTTGTAACAGGGAGGAGGGCGAAGGGCAGCACAGAAGCACAAATGGAAGCAGGAGCCGAGTGAATGCTCCGGACACTGCGCTCGTTGTTAGACAGTGGGGTCTGTGCTGAACAAGATCTCTGAAAACCTTTGCTGCTCTCATTTTCCCTGCTAGGCATTCTCATCTCTGTTTCAGCTGGTTACAGCTATCTCAGAGAATTTTTTTTTTTCAGCCCAAAATTGCTTCTGTTTTCTTTCTTCTCGTAAGAAAGATTTTGCAGTCCTGTGGATGCCAGCAGCAAATACGAGGACACCGTGTGTCCCCATGTGACTGCAGCCATCACAACCATCAGATGCCTTTGATGCCTTCATGTTCGGCCTCGCAGCATCTCTCCCGCCCTGGGTGCAGGCCCCAGCTGGGACAGCAGTGTCCTTCTTACAGGAGGAGGAGCTCTGTGTGCTCCCTGCAGTAGTGATACGTGTCAGGGCAAGGTTGAACAGAGTGCTCGTTGTCCTCTGCCTTAGGTCTGCCCCAGCACCACCCCGATCGCCCTTTCCCCCTCAAACTTCAGGAATGTCCTCCTAACACTCACTCAAAGATGCTGCAGTTTATGTCCATTTCTTTTTGCCCACCGCATGGGCACTTCCAGCTTTTAACCAATTTCTTGATTCCTTTGTGTTTAACGATGCATTGGTGTGGCAAGGGCTGGGGGAAAAAGGAAAGCAAATTAGTTCTTGCAGACAGAACAACAGTGGATGTAGCTGCTGCTGGTGTCTCCTCCAGCCTCGTCAGCCCCCACGTTCATTCTTCCAAGGCTGCAGTGCCATGTTTGGGAGCGTGCTCCTGTCCCTGCAGGTATCTAGCATCCTGACCGTGCTGCTAGGCTGCTGACGCTGGAATTGTGGTCAGGTTCTTTCTCTTGTCCTTGATCCCACTCTCATTTTCATTGCTGTCTGCAGCAAACCAGGCAGCCGAGCCCCCAGGAGAGAGGGATGTGCTCAGTGCCCTGACAGAGCCATCAGCACTGTGGAGCGTTTATTAGGTGGGGATGGATATTTTGGGTTGCTCTGCTGAAGCCCATCGGCTCTGTTACAAGACACTGGAACAGGAGAGTGTCAGCAGGGCTGTACACCATGAAAGCACTGTCAGGTTTTATCTAAATCAGAGCAAAGACATTGAACTATGGTGGGTTTAATTCCTCAGAATGGAAAAGAAGAAAAAGGAGTGTTCTGCCGGGATCCGTTCTCTTGCAATTTAGTCCCAAGGTGCAAGTAATGTGTAAAGGAAACAGGATTTATTGGTGGTTTCCAGCTTTCCCTTTAGCCTTGCAGCAGCTCTGTCCATGGCTGGCAGATTTCTCCTGAAATGCAGCCTTTAGAATTCCTGGGGAGATGAAACCTAGGAAAAATTAGGAGAGAGAGAGATGGGAGACGGGGGGGGAAGTAGGCACAGAGGTGACCTTCTCCTTGCATTTGCAACAAGCAACTTTCCTTGATTTGATTAAAAATAATCTTAATGCCTTCCTCACCATCTCAAACTCTCCAGGCAGATTTAGCCCCTTGCTGATAAGATGGAGCGCGATGCAGGGCCCTCGCTGCCTCCACATGTTGGAGCTGTGCTGCTAAGCCCTGCTCTGCACAAAGCTGCCTTTCTGGATTTCCCCTGATCTTTTGAGAACTTACATCTCCTCATTAATTTACTGCTAAGCAACAGTAGTATATCCTTAGTGTATTAATAGCTGGCTTTAGTTCTTAAACTGCATCCAAAGGCACCTCCTGGGAATCTGAAGAAAGGACATTAAGAAAAGTTGAAGAAGAGCTTTAGGGAAATACTTTTGTTCCTAATTAATGGCACAGCATTCCCAGGAAGTAGTGGGAATCCTGAGAGTGGACATCACTGGCTCTGATACTGGGAAATTATTAAAATCTGCCAGTGCTCAGGGCCACAGGCAAGTGGCTGTTGTAGCAGGCTGTATAGTTTCCACCTTTTCAAAGGAGCTTTGCAGTCACCATCTCTGGCTTCCCAGTTTTACTGCTGTGCCTTCATCCTGCACTGGGCTTTGCAAGCTGACAGTCAGTACTTCAAATTGTCCAGAGGCTGTGCTGCTGCTGGAGGAAATGGTGCTGCTGGTTTGCCAGGTGGGGTCTCCTGCCCTTCGTGGAACAGAGCCATCTTTCACCAGAGCAGTGAGAGTGCCGTGCTGCACTGGTGACTGAGGCAGTGCGATGCTGGGCTCTAAATGGTTGCTAAAGATCATCTGGCACCTCTTGGAGAGAACAGGCTGCAGAGCTGCGGGACGTAGCTGTGTCTTTCAGCTGCCTCTGCTCACAAAGGCTGTTCTCAGCAACAGATTGTGGTCGTGTAAAACGTGATTGGACTCTGGGACGAGTGCGGTCTCTGCAGGACAGCGTGTGGGGTTGTGAGTCGGGTCGGAGGACCCTCTCCTGCAGAGAACTGCCTGGAGTGTTGCATGTAGAGGCTTGTTTCTTTTGTAGTTTAAAGCTATGTGGTCAAGCGTCCCGATGTAGGACAGGCTTTGAACAGCAGAAGTGATCTTGGATGCACTCCAAGCTCCTAGCCGACCTCCTTCCGTCACAAAAAGAGGCCCTTGCATTTTCTTTGGCTTGTAACTAGACCCAACAGAATAGACTGGAGAATTAGCTCCCATGAGAACATATTTTAAAAAGTGCCCAAACTACTTAAGCACTTTTGAAATAGTTATCTATTGAGCAAGGCCTCTGAATTCAGCTATGCTTTCATTGTGATTTGTGTAAGCGTTTGGTTTTCCCTTTCCTTGGAGAGCTGCAGCACACAATTACATCCCGTGCCAGAACTGCCTGCATGTACTTGAGCTTGTGTGAAGTTTACAGGGCTCCTTCTGAGCTCATGAAAGGAAGGGCACAGCGCTGACCGCTCCTTGGGATCAGGCAGAGTTTCAGAGCAGGCTGGAGGAGGCTTGTGGCTGTGATAATGGTTTCAAATAGCAAGCAGAATGAAATGAGAACTTTCAGTCCTGTGAAGTGAGCTGTTTTACCTGGTTTTGCACGGGGGGCTGAGGACTGGATTCAGCAGGAGCTGTGTTGGGCCAGGCACACCGGGGGGATCTGGGCACACTGGCACTCTGTGGCAGTTGCTGGCTGCTTGCAGCCTGCCTCACTGCAGCTCCCAGCTGGCTCACGGGTACATCTGAAAACAAGGGGAATTTTGCCAGAGCATCCCAAGTGTTAGCTCCAAGCAGTAGCCCTTCCAGAAATGCACGCTATAAATGTTTCTTTCCAATGCTAGTGCTTGGTGCCCAGAGCCAAGCGTCACAGGCTGTCACAGGCAGAATCCAAACGCAGCTCCTAGTGAAAAGCAGCCAGAGCCCTCCTTTGGGCAGGGCTGGCAGAGTGCATCGCTGTAAGCTGCATCACCGAGTGCACACCTAACGCTGCCCTCTTGTTTCTTTCAGTCTGACATGCAGAGCTGGGAGGAGCAGAGCCAAGGAGCCATCTACACGGTGGAGTACGCCTGCAGGTACTGCAGACTCACCCAGGCAGGAGGGCTGTGTTCACCAGCACAGGCTTTGTAGTAGAAACAAAGCAGAGGTTGCCTGTGCTTCACTGATGCCTTCCTGGTGTGAGCCAGGGAGAAAGCAGGCAGGTGGGGGTGTGAGGGTGCAGGGCAGAGCTCTCAGAACCTCGAGGCCTGCACTTTGCTGAGCACACCAGCTCTTCCCCACTTGAGCCTGCAGCGCAGTCCTGCCCATCTCCTGCAGTGAATCCACTCGCTAACCAGCAAGTGTGTGAAGATGCAAAGCACTGTTAGTCCTGTGGATGTGCTCACCAGTCCTCCTCTCTCTTTCAGTGCCATAAAGAGCATGACTGACAGCAGTGTGTACTTCAAGAGCATCGACAGTCTGCTCAAGCACGCCATTGCCATGAAGGAGCAGCTGAACGCCGCTCAGGGCCGCAGGTAGTGAGGCACTGTGACACTGCCCTGCTTATTTATCAGTGACCCTTCTAGCTGACAGAGGCTCTGGTGATGTAAATGCAGCCCAGAACAAATACGCCCAGCAGTTATTTCAGTAATGTGATGCCAGACTATTATTTAAAACAGCGTGCTGCTTGCCTTCCAGTGATGACCTGGCTTTGTTTACCATGAGAAGCAAATAATCTTGTTTACAGAAAGAGATAAGTGGAAAATAATTTATTTCCTTATTAGAAAAGGGATATTTGGTTCTGTGATACACTAAATCTTTGTGTTAAAGGCACTTGGAGTGTGATGATGCTACTGAGATGGAGTAGGTCAGAGGCTGCTGCTGGTGCTGTTCTCTGTCATGCGTGTGGCTCTTTCCCTGAGGAAAGTCCCATAGAGATTAGTGGTGCTGGTAGCTACTGCAGAACGATTATGGGTTCTTGTATTTTGCAGTTGAAGTACAGCTACTAAAACATTTTCCAGCAGATCAGCTGAGTCCAGTTTATTTGTCTCTCCTGAGAACTGTGTCGGTGTTGGAGTCTGACTGGTTAGGAGTGAGAAAACTCCCAGACACCCATGCTCACCACAAACAGTTTTAAATGTCCATCCCTGATAAAACCACCACAGCAAACAAAGTGCCTCTGTCCCTGCAGAATGACTCCGCTTTAGACATTTCTGGTACAGGTTCTGTATTTTCCCAATTGCCCATGCAGCAAGGTCACGCTGTCCAGCACTTACAGAGCATTTTTAGTTTGTTTTTTTTGCGGTGGTGTGGCTGTAAAGACTGTTGTCTTAACACCCACGGGGCTGGTGTGTGCTGCTACGTAGTCTGCACGGAGCGCTGAAAGGTGTTCTTGTCTAAGCAGCTCTCCTACTGCAAGCACTGGAGTTTTATTTGAGGGAACCCCTGGTTCTTCACATTCTCCTGGCCGCTGATGTCCTCCTGCTGGACGTGACTGTCTGTTTCTTTTTACAGCACTGCTGCCCCACAAGCCAAGAATCCTCCAGCTAGTTCCTGATTTCAGACAAGACTGGCTGTCCTCTGCCTTCTCCTCCGGCCCAGCTTCATGTTTTCCGACCACGTGGAGGAATCAGAAACTTTCTGCTCCGTCTGTGAAGCTGCACAGAGGCCTCTGCCTACCTCTCTGTTCCCAGTAACAAGGTGCTGCACCTGAGCAGGAAAACCCTGCCACTGGGGTCAGGACTGCCTTTGGGGGGTGCTCTGGGGAGCAGTTGTATCCCTTTCCGCAGTGTTTTGCAAAAGGGAAACAGGGTGGTTCTGCATTTGTCCTTTCCGGTTCTTTTTGATGGCAGACTGCTACGAGACGTTTTTCCTCTCTAATCTTTGGCCGCAGAAACATCTCAGAAAAACTAGGTCATGCTTTCAGTATTTTGTAGATGGCTGTGTCCAGACTGAATGTAGGCACACTTCAGCCTTGTTCAGGGGGTGTTCTGCAAGGAGAGGTTTTTTTGTGTGTGCCAAAGAGTCGCTGAGTTTGGTCTTAGCAAGAACAGTAATAAAAAGGAAAAACAAGTTCGTTCTGTCTCAGACCTTCCCCTCTTGCTTGCTCGGGCTGGGGGGTCTTGGAGCCTGGCTCTGCATATTTCAAAGGGCATGGAGGGAAATAAAGACATGCGGAGTTGGAGCCTTTCAAGCGGGAAAGAAACTGTCTCATTCTTTGGAGGAAAAAAAAAAGGAATTCTTCATTCTGTGTCATGCACTCTTGGAACCAACAGTTCTGTTCTGATGAAGAATTTACCAAGGATACAGGGATCAAAGCAGTGCGAGACTTGGTTTCCAAAAAAGTACTGTGTATTGTGCTCAGGGTAACAGGTGTCTCTGAGGATAATAACATGGAAGGTGAGGGGGGATCTGGATCGGTGCCCTTCCTTTGCTCCCTGAAATGCTTTACAGATTGCTGGATGATGAGGATGTGGAGATGATCCAAGCATGTGGCTGCAGTAACTGTGAGCTAAACCCACTCGTGTTTAACAGAAGCAGCAGCTGCACTTGTGCATTCTGTCCTGCAGTCAGCAGAGGACCGCCAGCACAACCCCTTCCTGCACCTCAGGTCTCGGCTTTGATAATTGCCACTGTTCTTAAGGTGGCATCCAGGTAATCCCTAGCAAGGTTTTCCCACGGAGCACAGGATGGGCAGCTCCCTGCTCAGCAAGCCATGTCCTGCTCAGAGGGTGGAGGTGCTGGTGACCAAGGGAATAGAGGAGGAAGAAGGCAGTGGAAGGGGAGAGGGGCATGGCCAGCCAGAGAAACCAGCTGGGATTGCTGGGGAAGGAGGGTAGGTCTGCTCCTGGACAAGGCCCTCTGCTCACACATATGCCACTTCCTTTGCTGCTGCTCAATGCCCTGCAGAGCTGGGACAGTGCTGCACGAGCCTCTGCCCTGCCAGTGCTGTCCTTGTTTGCAGGGAGACAAGTGCCAGCAGTGCCACAGGAGGGGCTGGGAGCTTGGTCTTCTCAGCAGAGAAAACCTGTGGCTGTGGCTGCACAGGCCCGTGCAGCATCCTCCAAGCACGAGGGCAGAGGGTGGAAAATCAGCCACCCCGATGTCATGAGGGATCCTTGACACTTAGGCTGTGAGGTGACCTATGTTAAGCTCTAAACAGAGATGCAGATCTTGGCCGTGGTGCCTCCAGTTCCCCTGCGATGAGATGGACATGCCAGTCACACCAAGGTCGAGTCCTTGCCCGAGGCTCCAGGTTTGCGTGCCAGCACGTTCCTCATCTCATGGGTGACACCGTTCCAGGGCTTGCCCTGTGCCTGCAGCAAGGCTGACTCTGCTGACAGCGTCCTGTGTGTGCGGGGCAGGTGGTAGCTCTCCTTCTCAGAGCGTGCCCCGGGGCTGCCCGAGGAGGTGAGATTGCTGCTGGCCGGGGAGCCCAGCTGGGATTTGCGCTCCAGGAACGGAGGGAAGGAGAACTCCCGGTGGATCTCAGGCCGGGGCCGGGGCGCAGCGATGCTCTTGTTGTTCAGGTTGCTGCCGGGAGTTTCGCTGTGCTGGGCAGAGTCGTTCTCATACAGGGTGTGAGAGATCTCGGAGCGGCTGCGGCGTGACACCTGGGAGGCGCGGACCAGGGCGTGCGTCACCGTCACCAGCAGCACGATGATGCCAGAGGAGAGGATGCAGGCGCTGGCGATGCCGGCCTCGAGTTCAAACAGCAGCAGCATGTAGATGGCAAGAGCTGGAAGGGGAGTGCAGCACACCGTGAGGGACAGGATGGACTCAAGCAACGCATCTGACCCGCAAAGTTCAGGCCAGAATTGCCCCGTGGGGGCTGCGCACCAAGAGGAGAAAGTTCACGCTACGGGCGATGCTATTTGCAAAGCAAACCTGATGCTTCAGTGGAAATGCAGCAGCTCACGAGCAATCAGCGACCAGACAGAGGCCTGGGCTGAGCACGGTCCCTGCCTTCCCCCAAAGCCAGGCTGTGCTTTTGGGCAGTGAGCATTTACCTGTCAGGTAGACTGAGACCCCGCAGCAGAACAAGCCAATGGCCGCGTGGCGAACTGTCCGGCTGTCCAGGAGGAACCAGTCTGCCCTGCAAAACAGGGGAGAAAAACACTTTGCTGAGATGGGGCTGCGTTGTCTCCTGGCCCCTGCTGAGGAACTGAAATGCTGCTTCTGCAGAGAAGAAGTTCAGGGCCAAGTCCCAAGGCCAAGGAGCTCTGCAGAATTGGGGTTTCCCCTGTGCTGCACAGCACACAGCACACAGCACACCCAGAGCACAGGGTGGGAAACCCCAATTCTGCAGAGCTCTGGAACAGGATTTTGAGATAAATTTTCAGACTTTCCCGGTCTGGTTCTGGCTGTGCTTTGGAAACCAGGCAGGGCAGAGAGCAGAGATTCGGGTGGCTCGGGGCTCTCTGCAGGTGATTTGTCCTCTTCAGCAAACCTTGAAGAGCAAGCAAGGAACAAAAGTGAGGCGTGATGTCCATCTCCCCCTTAAAGAAAAAGTGAAAAGCAAAGTGCTGCTGCACTGTATTGAGGAAGTCCAGGTTGTCTCTGCAAGAGGGAGTGGATTTCTTCGCACAGCTCAGATTGCAAGCCCTTTGTCTGGAGGGAGGTTGCTATTTGAATCACGCCTAAACCACGTGAGAAGAACAGCTCTTTTCCAGCAGGGCCCTCCTTTCCAGGGGTGCACAGGACATCACAGGTTCTGCAGCACCTCCAGAAGTCCCAGGGCCTGTTGGAAGGACACGGGACCTGCAGCTCAGCAGGCAGTAGCATGACACGACAGGCAGGACCAGCCCTCGCATTGCTTTTCTGCGGCAGCCGGCTCCCTCCACCCCATGGGACACATGGAGCAGCCAAGGGACGCTGTGCCCTGTCCCCATTTCCCCCCCGAGTGCCCCAGCACCATCCCCTCCTCCTGGGCCTGCTGCAGCCAGGAGCCGTTAATAGAGCCTGAACTTGCTGCCCGGCGAGGAAGAGCAGCCGCTTTGTTTTCTTAATTACCTGAGTCGGGAGGGATTAGCAGGGAGGAGAAGGACTTTGTTTGGAGCTGGCTCGGACTATTGAGAGCAGCGCTGAGAAGCGGAGCGGTAATTCAGTGTGACAGCCCCAACGTGGGAAAGGTCCCTGGGACGTGAGCGGGTCCCCTAATGAAAGCGGCACCCGGTGGGGCCACGGAGAGATGGCAGCAAACGGCATCGCGGGGATAGGGGCTGCATCCCAGCACCTCCTGCCCCAGGCTGCCCCTGTTCCTCCCAAACACACGTGTAACCCTCAGCTCACAGCTGGGAAAACGAGGCGCTGCCTGACCCATCCCAGGCAGAGGGATGCGGAGCCAAGGCTCCTGACCTCCTGCCAAAGCCTCGCACTGCCAGCAGCAAAGCCAAAGGCAGCCTCTCACTGCGCGGGGACTCGGGAGGAGAGCACGGGAGAGCATCATATGAAGTCAGATTGCTTGGGAACAGCTTCCCTGCTCGGTGAGGTGAGGGCTGCTCCAACCCGGGAGCCCCAGAGCAGGGCACTGCCCTCACATTGTCGCTGTGTGTGACCTCCATCGGCCGCCTGCTCAGCGCTCCTCCTGCCTCACACCCGAGGCTTTCGGAGAAGAACGGCACAGCTGGGAAAGTGAGCATATTCCAGCCCAAACGAATAGAAAATCTCAAACAAATTCACAGCCGATGGGCTGATTTTCCACTGTAACCAAGGTTTACTCTGGGAACTCTGTGTTTTGAGGAAATATTTTTGCTTTTCCTTCGCTAATGAGCACACCAAGCGCCAGCATCACTTGGAAGCTGCCGAGTGAGACTTACTGGAGCTGCTGCACGCAGTGTGAGGCACTCAAAGTTTTGTCAGATCTGGGACAAACCCATTGAACCTGCATCGTTTCCTCTGGCTGAGTTGTGACTTGCTCAGAGTGGTCCCAAAACGGCCCCACGGGGGCCATCGTGTGAGCCACGTGGAGGGACCAGCTTCCACCGGGCTGCATTTAACTGCCATCGTTTGCACGTTGCTTTTATTTTCAGTTCACCCAGGAGCAGAGCCACCGACCAAAGCCAGGTCACGGTGGAGGAAGCAGAGAGGAACAAATTGCATCGGAAACAGTTCTGCAAGTGTAAATGCGCTGGTAATGATTGTCAGCACACGTCTGCTGGGCACCGAACCTGGCTCTGCGGTCACCTGGCAGTCACCGCTGTGCCAGGGGACAAACCTGGGTGGCTCTGGGTGCAGACACAGCACAAGGGCAGTGCTCACCCAGGGATGCTCTTGGGTAACTCCATAGGGCGCATCGGTGCAGCAGCTGTAAGCTCATTGAGGCAGTCCCTACGTGCAGTTACAGTGAAGGGGGCAAAGTTACAGCCCCGAGGTTGATCAGCCAGAGGTAACCCCACTTCCTGGGCGGACACAGCAGGGAGGAATTTGGGGTATCACTGCTCATCTTTCACCCAAACCCAGAGTGGTCCAACCCCTGCAATCCCCTCCGAGCTTCCTCTGCACCCCTGGGGGTCCAGAGCGCCCCAGTGCCCCCGACACCCTCCAGTCCCCTAATCCCACGTGCTCCCCCCACCCCACCACGGTAACCCCAGCTCTCACCGCTCGGGCCCGGGCTGCCCCCGGCACAGCTCGGTGCTGAAGTAGCCGTGGAGGAGGCAGAGCAGGAGGCAGCTCACGTTGAGGACGAGGCAGAGCGCGGCCAGCACGGCCGACACCGGCAGCAAAACGGCGGCTGCGCGCTCCGGCAGCGCTCCTCGAACGGCACCGGCACCGCTCCCCGGAGCGGTCCGCCCCGCCGGCAGCTGGAAGATGAGGCTGGAGGCGAGCAGGGCCATGGCGGCAGACAGCGTGCCGAAGAGCAGGAGCACCGTCAGGGTCCGCTGCGGGTAGGAGGAGGGCATGGCGGGGCCGGCACCGGGAATCGGAGGACACCGGGGGACAGCGGGAACAGGGGGATACCGGGCAGAGCCGCTCCGCTCCGGGGGAGCCGCGTGCACCTCCCGGTTCGCCCCGGGACCGAACGCTGAACCCCGGGAGAGCCGCTTCTCTCCGCGCAGCGCTGCCCGGACGGGGCGGTCCTGCCCTCCCCAGCCCGTCCTGCCCCCGGACCTCCCCCCCAAGGCAGGGCCCCCCGCCCCGGGAAACGCGCAGCGGCTCCGCCCGCGTCCTCCTCCGGGGTCGGAGGGTGGAGGGAAGGGGGCAGCAACGGGGCGGGGGCTCCGGGGATGGACACGGGGAGAGATGGGCAGGCGGGGGCTGGCAGTACCCCACCGGAACCCCACCGGTACCCCACCGACACCCCTCTCGGCCCTCGCTTGCCCCGTTCCCACGCAGCTCCTGGAACGCCCTCCCGGCCGGGAGCCGCTCCGCTCCCGCTGCTCCGCGTCGAGGAAGGGGACATCGGCGGGACCTGATCCTGCACCCCCGGAGAGGTGCGTTTGGCCTCAGCTGCTGTGCAAGTTGGGAGTGAGCACCCGAAACGCGTCCCTGCGTGGCTGAGAAAGGACCGCCAGCCGCCGGAACGTGGGGCCGGCCCAGCTTTCCCGTGCCTTATAAATATCCTGGGAAGCAGAAGCGCCTCTTCCCCTGGGAATGGCTGGGAATTGCCCGCTGCAGCGCACTCCCTCCGGGGGGTAGCACTGAGCAACCCCCACAGCCCTGTTCGGCATGCCCATTAATTTGGAAAATTTAACTCTGCAAGTCCCCTTTTATTTTGGGAAGACACTCGGGAACAGCGGGGAAACCGAGGCAGAGGTTCCCCACTCAAACCCTCAGCCCCCAGAGCACCGTTTTCCCACCTGTATGGGATAAGGGAGGCATCGGGGCTGTGCCTTTCCATGCACATCCAGGCACCCTGCCAGGGCCGAGGTGGGGACAGGGATGGGGTATGACACCGGTTCCTTCCAGCCTGGTGTCATCGGCAGTTGGGCCCGTGCCCAGCCCAGCTGTGGGATCGGGATGGGCGACCTTTCCGTCAGAGCCGCCTGTCCTGCGTGGGTGGTTCCTGCTGGCACCCTCTGCTCCGGAGCCGTGCGGGACATGGGGCTATTTTGAACGCTGGCGTTGTTGGCCTTGGCAGGCAGCGAGGGTTTGGCTCCCTGCTCATTTCCAGCCCCGCTTGCATTTCTGGCTGTGGGGGATGGTGGTCCTCAGGCCCGCAGCCCTGGCATTTGGCTCAGGGTCCCTGGACCGGTGTCCCTATCCCCTCCATGTAGCTGCATCACTTGGGGCTCAGCTCAGGTCCCCCAGAACCCCCGGATCTGGGGGCAGGAAGGGCCTCCAGAGGGAGCTCAAAGCTTTTGAACCTCGAGCTTGCTGGGAGCAGCCAACCAGAGCCTGGACACCCCCTGCGCACCCCCTGACCCCATGGACAGTCCCACACCCAAAGAGGGGGCTCAGCTGGAAGCAGCTCTGGGCCAAGCCAAGCCCCAGGAGACCCCAAGGTGAAGGCAGGGTCAGGGAGGTCCCCTGCTCCAGGCAGACAAGAGGCCACCTCGTGTGTCCCTGCCCTGCAGCCAGGACAGGAGGAGACAGCCGGGAACAGCTGAACACATTGGTGCAGGATGCTGCTCTCTCGATGCTCCTGCACTCCTGCTCTCCCTCCCACCTCCTCTCCAGGATCAATTAAGATTATGAGCAGGGCTAATTAACAGTCTGCTAATTGCACTCTGAAGCCCTCTATAAATCATAAGCTTTAAAAGCAGCTCTGAGAAAGATGTCATGTCCTTTCTGCCTGCACAAACCCTACAGAAAGTCTGATCCAGAGAGCCCCTTCCCTCCAGCCCCACTGCTCAGGGACTGGCACCAGCATGGCAGGGTGCAAGGACACATCCCCTCCTGGGGAGCTCATTTCCATTCAGTTCCTTCCCACCTGCTGCCTGGGCACGTGAGTTCAGTGTTGCATCAGTTCCCTGCTGTAAACACGGCTGCTCCCAGTGGGACGAGCAGCTCCCGGGCATGCAGTGCCCTCCTCCCTGGGGCTGACCTGGTGGCTTGGACGCAGAGTCCCAGCGCATCACTGTCCCCCAAGCCCACGGCTGCCCACTGTGTTGTCACCACGTGATGCAGCAGCATCTCCCTGTGCTCTGCAAAGTGCATTTGGGGTCGTTCCTCACCCGTTTGGAGCTGCAGCATCCACAAACACGTGCGTTCTCCCCTCCCCGCTTGAGGTGACCCCGCTGCACGCCGCATGCCCTCACTGGGGACAGTGCCAGGAAATCACAGCTGGGCTCTCCCAGGTGTCACGGGAGCCTGACCCCCCCCGCCCCCCCGGCACTGCACGGGAACGACGGCGGCGGGTTTTGCAGTGCGTGCTGCACTGCGCTTTGCTTTGCCCAAAGGCCGCAGGGTGCGCATCGAGGTTCTGCTCGGCGTACCCAGCGCTTCCTCGCAGCCTCCCTCGTGTTTATGTCACCGCGGTTTGTCGGCCCCCGCCTCGGTTTGCAGGACCGCTCGCTGCAGGGCGGCCTCGTGCAAAGAGAACGGCCACTGAGCTGAGCAAAGGCAGCGGCTGCCCCGGGCGGTGTCTGTCGGTCCTGCCCACGGGGCCAAGGGGAGCCCCTCGCAGGGCGAAACACGTAGGAAACAGAAACGAAGAAGAGAGAAAAAAGAGCACGTTGACCACTTCGTTGCTGAGCCGCAGTGCTTCTGAGCCCATGAGGTTTCTTTGTGGTTTTACGACACGGGGGCCCAGGGTGCGGGCACCCCAGCCCCGTGGCGGGTGGATGTGCAAGAAACCGGCGATGCTGGGGAGCCCTGTGCCCTCAGCCCATGCCTGTCCCCCTCAGTGAGGGCACAACCACCCTTGGGACCGCCCCGAGCCCCCAGATTCCCACCGACTCGCACTCCTAAGCCCATAACCTCACCTTTATCGCAGTCCCCCCACGGCTGCACCCCGCAGCGCCCCAAACACTGACCCCATCCTCGGGGCACAACGCACGCCCCTCGCTCCGCCCCTTTTCCGGGAGGGGGCGGAGTTTGCAAACCAGCCCCGCGGCAGCAGCCAATGGCGAGCGAGCCCGGCAGCGCTATGCAAATTTATCCGCGCTGGGGGCGGGGCTATGCAAATGTTGCCGTGCGGCTGGAGCAGGCGGCGGGCAGCGCGCGGCTCCCGGGACCTCACCGGCACCGGACCGGCACCGGGACCCGACGGCGGCAGGGCCGCACCGGGCCGGGCCGGCTCCGTTGCAGCGCCAGGAACCCGCGGCCGTCCCGGCAGACACTTACCGAGGAGAAGGCGCCGGTGTCCAGGTGCGTGTCTCGGGCGAAGAGGAGGGGTCCCGTGCGCACGGGCGCGCGGAACTGCCCCAACCCCCGGTGGGGAAACCGGGAGCGGCCGCTGAGCCGGCGGCCGGTACCGGGCTACGTGAGGGGGAGAATGGGCAGCGCTCCCCCCGTCCCGGGCCTCAGCGGGACCCCTCGGTGCCGGCTGCCCCGCAGCGGCCGCCCCGTCGGTGCGCACGGGCCGGGGGAGGGGGCGGCCCCGTCTGGCGCGGGGTGCGGTGCGGTGCGGCCGGGACGGCGCCCTGCGGGCTGCCCTGAGCACGGCGGAGCCCCGGCCCCCGCCCCGCCGTCTAGGGATGGCGGGCTATAAAAAGCCTGCGGTTTGCGCCGCGCTCCGGCCGGTTATTTTTACTTGTGTCTGCGCGCAGAGGAACGCCTGGGTTTAACCCAAAAGTGCAGCCTGGCGGGCAGCCGCCCTGCCCCGGCACTACGGGTCCCCGGGCCTTTGGGTGATGGGGCCGAGCCCGCTGTGCTGTGGGGAAACTGAGGCACGGCGCAGCCCGGCTCGGCACAGACACCCCAACCTGGGCCTGATCTCCCCGTGGCTTTGCTGGGATCTCGTGCCCGTCTGGTACTGAACTGGAGCTTGGTTACTTTATTGCTCCGGAGCGGGGATGTGACCCATCCACGGCTCCATCCTGTCCACGCGTGGCACTTCCAGCACGTCACTCTCACGTGAGCCACGTTCCATCGCTGCAGGGACGGCAGAGTGCATCCTCTGCTGAGTCCTCTGCCCGCTGCAGCCGACTGCCAGTAAGTCCTCGTCCCCAGGGCTTTATTCTTTTAATGAGGGAAAGTTTCCCAGAGCTGCTGGCTGCAGGGATGGAGTTTCGCAGGTAATGAAATAAGGTGGCAGCGGGTAGGTGAGCCATGGGGCAGCAATGGGCTGAGCACCCTGAGTCTGTGCACATCCCCTGGGGGGTGGGGGGCTGTCCATGCTGGGAAGGGAGAGTGGGTGAGCAGAGCAGGGAGCCAGCTCCTGGCCTTGTCCCATGTTCCTACGTGCAAGCTGGGCAAGTCACAAAGGTCAGGGGAAAACCTGTGCAGTGCAGGGTGTGGGATCTGGGATGTAGATGCAGGCCCTAGGCTTGATTTTAGGATTTCAGATGTTCCTGCTTGCCTCCAAGTCTTGGGCACTGGTGATACCTTGGCGCTGGGAGCAGGCTGCTGCGGCAGTGTGGATGAAAAGCAGATTTAGAAAACTTTGCGCAGTGTAAGGGAGAGGGATTCCTGCTTACAGCCACATTCTTGCACCAGCAAAGGGGCTGGGGAGTCAGACTCGCTAAGCCATGATGGGGTGATGTAGGCCCAGGAGCTGGGGGAGGATTGCTCTATTTAAGACCTTTGAATTTCGCTCCTCTTCACGGCAGGACTGCCAGGAGCAAACCAGGTTTGTACAGCACACAGCCCTGGGGTCGCGGGGATGTGCTCAGCCATCACCACGTCCTGGCTGCCCCAGCAAGCTGTCCAGCAGCAAACAGACATCATTTCCCGTACTGACGCTCAGCTGTAGCATGGGGTGACCCAGCTCTGCAGCAACAGCGTGCTCCTGCTGCAGGCAGCACCGCCAACACCGAGCAGAAAGGGTGACCTGGGTCCCGGGGGGGGGTTGGATGTCTCTCTGCCTTCCCAAGGGAAAGAGCTGCCTCGCTGTGGGGGTCATTGCCATCCTTCCTCCTTCCACACAGTCATTTCGGAACCATACAGCCTCCGCCCAGCGCTGCACCTCTCTCAGCAGGGCCAGGCGCTGCTGGGACTTTCGCTCTGCGTCACCCCAGAGGGGCCATGTCCCCCAGCCTCAGCCCTGGATGTGGCTCTGGAGGGATGCAGAGCAGTGCCATCGCCCAGCCTTGTGCTGCAGCAGCAAGGAGAAGCACGAATTTTAATTGCCCCCAGGGATATTTTTTTGCACGGTGCTGGGGTGATGCTCGACGTGGCCGCGTTTTGAGGCTCGATCGATTGTGTGTGTGTATGTGAGATAGGGAAGAAGGTGTTGGGACCCGTCGTCCCCACACCCCGATGACCCCAGGTGCCCCTCTGTCCCCCGGGCTCTCCTTCCCAGCAGGCTCCTCCTGCTTCCCCGCTGCCGGCCCCGCTCTGGTTCCTACTGGTTGGTTGTTTAAACAACCTATAAAAAGCAGAAGGCCCTGTCACCCCTCTGCAGAAACGCTGCTCAGCGTTGACGTTTCCCCGTGCCAGCCTCGGGGTGGCACCGAGCCCCAGCACCGCCCGTCCCCACAGAGCAGGGCCACGTCCCCAGCACAGAGCAGGGCAGCTCCCGCCGGGTGGACGCGTCCTGGGGTCTGTCCATGTGTCTGTCCACAGCCACTGCTCCTTCGAGCCCGCTGCCCTCCTGGCCTGGTCCCCCTGCATGCCACAGCTCCTGGCCAAGCCCACGTTACGTCCCAAGGAAAGATGCAGTGGAAACTCTCTGTCCCACTTCAATCAATATTCTTCTCTAACGAAGCGCTGTTTGGAAGCAGCCAAGTGCAGGCAGCGTTTGCTGGCTGCCTTCCTCCCCTCGGTTTCTACCTGCGCGCCCTCAGCTCTCTGCTTCCAGACAGACGACAAAATCCTTATCTTTTTTTTTTGTTTTTCATTTTTTCATTTTTTTCCCCCAGTTTCTACCTCGATGCCACACGATCCCGTTGGGAGGTGGGAAAATGAAACGCTGGGGAGTTCAGAGAGGTCACTGGCAAGCAGAGTCTGTATGTCCCTTGCTTGTGCTAGGCTGGGGACGGCTCCAGCCCCAGGGGTTGAATCCCCCATGACCACCCCATCCTTTCCCTCATTGGGTCCTTGCTTTGGGCACAGGACGTGGCTGCAGAGCTCCCCACGGGGCTGGATGTGAGGGGAATTCATCCAGCTTGCTGCACCCAGTGTTTCTGGGGTCACTAGTGATCGAGAAGGACATAATGGTACAAAAGTCCCAGCACGCCGTGTGTGCCGCCCAGTGCCGAACCACACCGGGACCAAACCAGCACGGCCAAACCCCACAGCCACCGTGGGGCTCTGCTGCCACATGTGGAAAAACACCCCAAAAAACACCCCAAAAAACACCCCGCTCCCAGGGGCTGCTTTGCAGTGCTCTCATTAGGAGAGCGGCCAGGAAGTCTGCACGCTCCGCCGTGATGCAGCTGACCCCCCAAAGATGCGCAGGAAACAGGGAGTTAATTATAACCCTCGGTACAGCCAGAGGGCTGGGGCAGCACCGCGGTGGCTGCAGGGGCACGGGTCCTGGAGGGGCAATGGTCCAGCTGGGGGCACGGCTCGTAGTGCTGGGGGAAGTGGGTTGGGTGCGTGCAGGAGAGCAGGGCCCAAGCTAAAGATACGCGTGCGTGGGAGGCAGCGGGGCCGGCGGGACGCCAGGAGCACGGCAGCTTCTGTTGAAGCGAAGGTGGAGGACGGCAGCGGGCTCCTCTCCCAGTCTGGCACAGAGTGAGAGCCGTCGAGGTTGGGTTTGAGGGTCTGAGAGCTCGGCTGGGTTTTGCCGGGAGCCCCCAGAGCCGTGTCCTTTCCCGCGTCCCCATCGCTCCCTCCTGGGGCGATGCTGTCCCCAGGACACTGCGATGCCATGCTCCCTCGGTGCTGTCCTTGGACGTGGCAAAGCGCCGCGCTAATCGCCTGCAGCCGGAGCTCTGCTTATCACTTTATCACAGCAATTAAAATCCAAAGCGCGAGCTCCCTCTCCCTCCACGGCTCTTAATACCTGGGGGGGAGAGGGGGGGGCAGGAGGAGCCGCTGGGGCTGTGCCGCACTGCGGTGTCCGAACCCTTCACCTCTGGGCACCAGCACATCCCTGCCCGGTGCCCGATAGCGGGGCCAAGCGCTGCAGGGCCGAGGCGATGCCCCAGGAGGAGCGGAGCTGCCCTAACGAGGAGCTCAGGGAGGCGGCTGATGAAACCACCCCGCGCATTGCACGAGGCCGAACCGGCAGCACCACGAACGGGGATGGGGAGAGGGGGATCCGCTCACCCTGAGCTTCCCACCTGCGGTTGGAGCTGGATAATGGGGGGCTGCAGCAGGGCGGGGGTACCACGGCATCCCAGGGACCCTTGGTAGCGCTTGGTGTCCCCTCTGCACGCAGCCTTTGTCCCTCCAGCACCTCTGAGCCTGCACGGCGCGGCCTCTCCTCCCCACTGAGGTTTGCGAGCCTTTAAAAATAGCCCCTCGGGGTGCAGCCGTGCTGCGCTCGCAGGGATGCGGGGGGCCAGCAGCGGGCTGCGAGCAGAGCCCGATGAGACCGGCTCGTGTTTCCGCACCCTGATACAGATACAGACCGTGGGATTGGGGTTGGGGTGGGCAGGTGGGAGCTGAGCCCCCCCGGAGATGCGCTGTGCCGTGCTGCAGGTGGGGACGGGTCCGGCCGTGTGCGTCCTTGGGAAACCTCCATGGTGCCACCGGGGAACCGTTGGCTTTTCCTGGCAGAGCCGTTCCCCGTGGGAGTGGGGTGGTCGCGTCACCCCCTGTACCTTCGCGCCCTGCGTGGGCCCGGGGACGCGGGGTGGCAGCGGGGCCGTGGGAACAGCAGCGCAATTTCCTTCCATAAATTAAAATTAGTTTTGATCAGCTAAATATAGCAGCTGAGCAAGATGGTAAATGGCAACGTGCTCGAGAGAAGGAAGCGGGCCGGGCTGGGGCACTGGGGAACGAAGGGCTGGTGCTTCCCCTACCCAAAGCCTGATCCCTGCAGCGGGGGCTCACTTGGGGACACTCAGGGACCATCGTCCCCTGGACAGCTGTGCAGAGCCCCAGCGCCGTGGCTCTTGCCCCATGGCCGTGGCTTGGGGGCAGTGGGGACAGAGCTGGCGCAGGGCTGCACCCAATTTGGGGTGGGTGTGAGCATCCCACTGGGAACACCTTGCTGCCACCCATGGCACCGAGCAACCCAGCAGCATCCCAGGGGGGGGTTGGGGTAATAGGTGCTGGGGGGGGCAGCATGAGGAGCTGCACCCGCATCCCAGCAGCGGCTCACGTGGCACCGGGAGGTGGGTGGTTTTGCTTTGCTGTCTCCTCGTACAGCCACTTCCTGACCTGCGAACGGCTGAGGTCAAATTTAGTCTGTTCGCATTCAAAAGAAAAAAAAAAAAAACCAAAAAACACACTCTATTGTATTAAAAAAAAAAAAAAGCAACACACAAAGCCCCGAACCTAAAAACGTCCCTTTTGTCTTATGGTGGATCCTCCCTGCAGCCAGCCCGGCCTCTTTTGTAACCCCCCTCCCCATCAGCCCCCATCCGCTGGTAAAAACCCCCGTGGGGACGAGCGCGGGGCAGCGGCGCCGCTTTGGGATGCTGAGGCTGCTCCGTGCGCTCCGCAGCGCTCCAGGGACCGCAGCCATTCGCCCGTGGGGCAGGTGCCATGGGGCAGAGGGGCTGCCGTGGGGTGGGGGGTGATGGAGCCGTCTGAGGAAAGCGGAGGGGACTTTTTCCCCTTATCCCGGCAGAGTTTTCCGTTTTTTTAAGGGGTGTTTTTTCCAGTTTTTGAAACTCTGCAGGAAAAAAAAAAACGGGGAATGACGCTGGGACCGAAACTTCTTCCATAAAGCTGCTTTTTCAGCAAAGTGAATTTTGGGCTTCCAGAAGGGCGAGGAAGGTGGGGTGCACGTGGTGCGTGCTCAGGGCTCCTCTCTCTCTTCCAGCCTCTCCTTGAGCCGAGGAAGCAAAAATGGGCCGGAAAAAAATCCAGATCAGCCGAATACTGGATCAGCGGAACCGGCAGGTACGGGACGGGAAGGGATGAGGAGCCACGGGGCTGGGGTGGGACCGCGGGTGATCCAGAGCACAAAGGGGTTTGGGTGCTGGGGGAAATTGGAGCGCGGTGGGGCCGCGGTGATGGCATCGGGGCAGTGCAGTGTCCCCTTCCCCGCAGGTGACCTTCACCAAGCGGAAATTCGGGCTGATGAAGAAGGCGTATGAGCTGAGCGTGCTGTGCGACTGCGAGATCGCCCTCATCATCTTCAACAGCACCAACCGCCTCTTCCAGTACGCCAGCACCGACATGGACAAGGTGCTGCTCAAGTACACGGAGTACAGCGAGCCCCACGAGAGCCGCACCAACTCCGACATCCTCGAGGTAGCGACGGGGGCTGCGGGGGGGCTGGGAAGGGCGGGGGTCCCGCTCACCGCCCCGCTCCCCGCAGACGCTGAAGCGCAAAGGGTTGGGGCTGGAGAGCCACGAGCTGGAGCTGGAAGAGGGGCTGGATCCCGGCGAGAAGCTGCGGCAGCTGAACGAGGGCATGGACCTGACGGTGGCACGGCCCCGCTTTTACGTGAGTCGCTGCTGCACCCCGACACAGGGGCACAAGTCGTGTGTTCCCATCCCAAACCCAGAGCCCAGCGCTCTGCTTCACCCCGCAGAGCCCGGTGCCGCTGCCCGAGGTGCCCTACGGCAGCTCCCCGCCGAGCGGCAGTGATGGAGCCCTGGGCAGCGCCAGCAGCTCCCCACAGAGCCAGGGCCGCCCGCCCGCCTTCAAACCCACAGCGCCGAAGCCGTCGGGACGCTCACCGGGACCGATGCCCCCAGGTGGGTCCGCACCACAGGGCTGCAGGTTGGTGGCATCACAGCGAGGTCACGGTCCCACTGATGGAGACCTCGCAGGGATTTTCCAGGCCGGATGCCACATGCAAAGCTCCTTTCACAGCATCTCCCAGGGGTTTACCGGGAACGGGGCCGGGGTGGGTGCGTGGGCAGGGAGCACGGCCCCAGCTGCAGAAACGCCACCGGCTGCTGCCTCCCTCCAGCTGCTTCCTGCGCTGCTGAGTCACTGCCACGGGGCACCCAGGTGGCCCCACGCAGCCCGTACCCGCTGCAGCTGAGCTGGTTGCATTGGGGCACTCCATGGATGGGTGCTGCTGGGTGCCACCTGAGTGAGCCCCGGGGCCGGGCAGCAAAAAAGCGGCTGGAAAAAATGATGCTGGGGCTGGACCAGTGGAAATCCCCCCGGTGGGTGGGAGGTGGCACGGGGGCGGTGGCGTGTTGGGTGGTTTGGCCGCAAGCAGGATGAGCTGAGCCACGGTGCTCCCGGTGCAGGATGCACGGCGTGGCCGGGGCGGTGGCACTGCCGCAGGATGTCCCCGTGGGGCGCTGAGCTCAGCGTGCTCCCCGCAGCGGGGTCTGGCTGGGGAGGTTTGCACCCCACTGGTCTCTGGGGCCGGATCCGGCCGCCGCCTTCGTTTCCGCTCGCAACACGCGGCCGTGGCCGCAGCCCAGGTGCAACCGGGGCAGGAAGTGGCTTTGCAGGAGCACGGCACTGTGCACGCACGCACGAGCGCCCACCAGGGACGGGGACACTGAGGCCACCAGCCACAACCTCGGGGACCCCCGAGGACAGGAGCCCAGGGGGATCCACCTCCCTGGGTGCCACCCTCCTGTCCATCTGTCCCTCCAGGTATCGGCTACCCCCTGTTCCCCGCTGGCAGCCTGAACCGAGCCCTGGCTACCAAGACCCCACCTCCGCTGTACCTGGGAGCCGATGGGCAGCGCCGGAGCAGCGGCAGCACAGCAGTGAGTGACACAGGGTGGCCGCAGTCCTGTGGCACCTGAGGCTGGCATGCAGGGACAGCGGTGCCAGGGGAGGGCCCAGCCCTAGAGTGGCCCCATAGATGCAAGGCCCCAAATCCGCAGCCCCCAGCATGGCCAGGGGTTGGTGCCAGCAGGATGCTCGGTGCCATTGTGCCCCCTGGGTCCCCTTCCCAGCAGTGGCACAACGGAGGAGAGCAGTGAGGGGTCCCCTGCTTCCACCCAGCCCTCAGCTCACTGAAGCCAGGCGCTTCCCAGCACGCGTGTGGATATCCCCCTTCCAAATCCAGCGAGGAGCTCCTCCAGTCTGCTCCCATCTCCTCTTCCACATCCAACATCAGGGCTTTGCTGGAGGGCATGGGAAGGGAGTGTGGATAGAGAGGCAGCATCACAGCCCCCATGAGGGTTTGGCAGCACAATGCCTGACCAGGGTCACCCTCGTTTCCCGCAGCGGCCGCTGTACTCCAGTCTGCAGACCCTGAGCCCAGTGCTCGCCTCGGGCAGTGCTGGCATCCCCAGCCACAGCCTCACTGGTTTCCCCTTCCTCTCTCCGGCACAAGCGGGTAAGTCCTGGCCCCACACCCTTGGGTGGTCGGGGCCCCTCAGCCACAACCCCCCCAGCTCCTGCTCACTTTCCAACCCCACTCAGCAGAGTTCGGGGCTGGCGAGGCCCCACCACCCCCCGGCTTCCTGCAGCCTGGCCCTCCAGCTCCCTGGCAGCCACCACGGGATATGGCAGCAATGGGGTAAGGACCTCCACCAGGATGGGGATGGGGGTCAGCAGGGGACAGGGTCTGGCACCGGGGTGAGGGACAAGGTGAACACAGATTAGGGTTAAACCCAATTTTTGGATGCTCAAAGAACAGTCCCGTGCCATGCGGCTTCACCCCAAACTGGAGCGCATGGGGATGCCCCTGGGAACCCCCCCACCCACCGCATCCCAGCCGGTCCCAGAGCCTATTTAAAGATGGATTTCCCCCGGGGACCTGGTCCCTGCATCCCCCGCTGTCACACACCAGGCTCCCAGCAGCAGTGCCAGTGTGTGGGTGGGTGGCAGCCTGGGAAGCGGGCGCTGGGCTGGGAACGTCGTGGCCCCTCCCAGCTGCACTCAGGGGCGAGGAATTGGATGGCGACGGAACATGAGATGGATTGGGTGGATCTCAGCCCCACCTGGGAGGAGTGGGGACACACAAATGGTCTCTTCCTACCCCGTGCCCCCGGGAATGCTGCATGAGGTGACCCATCCTTACCCTCCCTTCTCACTCCAGGGCCAGCAGCAGGATCATCCCCACTGAGGACCTGGCCCCCGGCAGCTCCCCGCAGCCCCATGCCATCAGCATCAAGTCGGAGCGGGTGTCCCCGGGGCTTGGCTGCCCCTCAGGTGCCCCACAGCCCACCCCGGGCAGCCTGACCCCCCTGAGCGAAGCCCCCCGAGGTGCCACAGACCTCCAGCCGCGGGATGACTACGCCAAGGGCTACCCCTACCCCCTGCCCCCGCCCCGGCCACTGGCGGAGGAGCAGAGAGCCACTGCCACTGCCACCGTCCCTGTCCCTGCGCGGCGGGCGCAGGCTGAGGATGCATGGCAGAGATAGCGAGGCTGCAGGGGTGCAGGGGAGGCAGCCCCCCCCGCTTTCACCCCATCCTCAGACCCCCAGGAAGTCCCCAAGCTCTGGGGCTTCTCAAAGGGTCCCCGCCCCATGCAGCTGCCAGCAGAGCCCCCTCCCCACCCCGGACACTGCCGCGTCCCCCTGCTGCTCTGCCCGCAGCCCCACGCTCCTGCAGGGCATGGCGAGGCCAGGACCCCCCCCCCCCGGAGAGGTGCAATGTCCAGTGCCGGACACTGTGCAGCTGTGTCCATCCGTCTGTCCCCGTGTGTCCCCACCGAGTGGGAGTGCCTGGGAAGTGCCACGGGGTGGCAGCAGGACTGAGAGCAGCAGCAGCACCGATGGCAGCGGGCCCCATCCTGCAACGACCCGGGCGGGAGGAGCAGCCGGGGCAGCGGCCCTAGGACTCTTTTTTTTTTTTATTTATTGCATTCGCACCAATAAAGAGCTGGGGGTGTCGGGGTGCCTGGTGTGAGCTCCTTGGGGTTGGGATGTGCAGCCCTGCTCGGTGTGCCTAACGAGGTGGCAGGTCGTTAAAGTCCCCATAGGGAAAGCTGGGCCAAGCCCTGGCTTCTTTTGGCTCGGCACTCCTGTCCCCTGTGTCCCCTCGCGGCTCAGAGCCACCTCTCCGGAGTCACCAACCTGCAAATGTGGGTGACAAACAGGTCACCCCACTCTGACTACATCTCTGTGTCTGTGAAGCGGAGCCATGCACCCCAGGGGACCCCAAAAAGACGCTGGTGCTGTCTCATGCTGCAGGGAGATGTGAGTGGACAGCGCGTTCCCCCTGATGGGAGGAGGGAAACCCTCTCCTGTGCCCCGAATACCAGCAGCGGTGGGGACAATTTTTGGTGGCACCTGCCCGGCTCAGGGCCGAGTTTTGATGCTTTCTGTGCAGGGGGATATCTCGTGGGCACTGCAGTGTGAGCGAGGGAGAGGGTGAGGAGCCGGCACTGCCCGGCGCTGTGGGTTTATGGGGGCAGGCGGTGCGGGTTCCCTCAGTGCTGCTTGGGGACAGCAGCATCGCAGTGGTGCAGGGATGGGGCCCCTCTGCTCAGCGGCACCGAGCTCAGCTCACAGGGGGATTACCAGGAGCCGAGCCCCGAGATTAAAACACGGCGGGGAGATTAATCCTGGGGAGAGTTTTTCCTGTTTAATAGAGCCCAGCGAGCGGTATAAATACCAGTCTGGATTAGGGGCTGCTGCCTCACCGGTACAGAGACCCCCACCCCAGGATGCGCCCAGCTTTGGGTGATGCCTCAGCCAATGGGAGCAGGCAGCGGTCACCCCAAATTTGGGGTCTGCGTGGCAGAGGTGACTGCGGCCCAGGAGCCCCCAGGCAGCAGGGACTGTCCCCTCCGTGTCCCTGGGCCGCGAGGGGGATTGTGAATGCAGAGAGGAGCTGAGACACCCGCGGAAAATGTGGGGGCTGGGGTAAGAGACACTGATTGAATAGCAATGACTGCATGATTTATGGTTTGCATTATTGCATGGTTCATTTGAATATATGCTAATAAGGCTTTTCTCCTCGTTTTGTTTGTAAGATTTAGATTTGCTATGGCAACCCGCTGGCATGGAAGGAACGCCAGGAAATGTCAGGGCGAGGTGA
>NC_034435.1:3631863-3635359 GCF_002078875.1 Numida meleagris
GGCTGCTGGGGGGGGGACGAGCCACATCGCACCATGGGGACACGGGAGCGGCCACGGGACCGGAGGGCAGCGGTGGGACACCGGGAGCGAGCGGAGCTGCGCACCCCTGGCTGCCTGCAGGTCCAGTAACATCCTATTGTGACAGGTCCTAAATGGGGTGGGGGGTGCCCCGGGGTGCCCTCAGCCTTCCTTGGTTTTGTGGGGAGGCCTTTCTCACCCTCTGTCCCCGCTCCGGCCCCGTGCCCCTGCCCACCTCCCTTTGCTGCAACCCTCCCAGAGCTGAGGGATGCCACTTTGTGCTGGCCCCTAAGATCACACCGAGGAACCTGCGGGTTTTCAGAGGGGGACAATGCTCGGGATGGCACTGGGAAGAGACGAAGCATCGCCCTGCATTCCCCACCCACCCATCCTGCGTGGCCTTGGTTCTCAAGGATCTGGGCCGCCTTTGTGGCTCTGTGTTCCTGCCCAGCAAGCTGGGGAGCCGCCCCACTAAAACCCCATTACCTGCAGGCCCGGCGTGGCCGAGGGATGTGCTGCTCCAGGAGGGTGCTGCGCTCCGGTGCTGGGAGACTGCAGAGATGGTGGGGCTTTGTCCCCTGCCCTGCGCTGTCACGTCCCTGCCCAGGCAGCAGCTGCAGGGGGGCAGAGCTCTGTGTGCCCCAAACGGAGCGGTTGCGGACCTTGCAGCCACGGGGTCCGTTTGCTGGTGAAGAAGCAGGCTGGCTGGTTTTGGGGTCCCCTCCCCACAGTGGAGCGGCCCCATGGGACTGGATCACAGCCCAGAGAGACAGGGGCTGATTCTCTGTGTTCCTTGGGGTTGCGGTGATAGTGGGGTTGGGGGGACTGTCTCCTATCTGGTCCCTATGGCCACGCATGACCACAGAGCACAACCAGGAGGGCTCTGGGGACTTTGGAGCCCTGTGTGTCCCCACAGCCACCCGAGGGGACAAACCGGTGCCCCTCTCTGTTTCACGCCCTTTAACAGGGAGGGTCTGAGCCCCGGGCTGGGGCTGAGGGGCCGGAGTCCCGGAGCACGGTGCTGCCTGGCCCCTCCTCGATTCCGGTTGCAACAAACCGAGGCCGAGATGGGCACCGGGAGGGGGGGGTGTTGCAGGGTCCCCCCTCCCCCCGTCGGTGCATCCTCCCCCGAACACCCTCTCGGTTGTTTTGCACAAACCCTGAAATATTCATGGCGCTGCGCCGAGTGTCTCTTAATGAATTTTTCATCAAAACCTTATCAGGGAGCCAAAATACACCGCTCCCCCACCCCAAACCCCAGCCGAAGTCGAGGAGGGACAGGGCCCGTAGGTACCGTGCCGCTGGAGGAGCCGGGCCCGGCCCGAGGGCGGCTGCACCGGGAGCTTTGGGCACAGCTGCCGTCGGCTGCACTGTGACGTCGGGGCTGGAGACGGGGACACGGCTTGGGGTCCCCGACGGGCAGGCCCGGCACTGCCTCGTGGTGGCCCACACCGGGACGGGCCGGCTTGGCCCTGCACGGTCCCGGTTGGACGAGGCGGGCGGTGGGGAACCGAGACAGAGCATCCCGGCGGGCCCCAGCCCCTCCAGGAGAAATATTCGTTGAGGGGGAAATAGAGAAGCTCGGCGCGTATGGGGACAGCACGGAGCGGGCCCGGCTCCGCAACAGCGTTGGGGCTGCACATGCCGACGGGCCCGGCCCCTCTCCCCGCTCGGTGCCGTGCGGGTTTTGTGCTCCCCCCCCGGCCCCCCCGGGCCATCTTTCGGAGCACGGCCCGGCTGGGAGCTGAGAGGAGTCGCGGTTGCAGGCAGCGATTTTTAAAGCGCTCCGAAAACCCCGGCCACTTCGAAGCACGGGGCTGTTAACACCCAGCATAGGGTTTGCTTGAATCTTATTTAATTGTATTTTTTAATTGAAGATTAGCCAATTTCGGCTCCATTTCCACGGACAGCCGAATCACTGCTGCAGAACGGGGTGCAAGCACAGTGGGGGCACAGAGCTGACCCTCCCTCACCCCTCTCCACCTACTGCAGCAGCCCCGGGGTGGGGGCAAAGGCAGGAGCCCCCCACATCCCCCGCTCCGATCTGGGCCCCGCGGGGCTCCCCGAGCTCTCCCGGTCCCGCGGGGCGCGGATCGGGGTGGGTGTGGGGGGGGGCGGGACTCGGCCTCCCTCTGCCTTTACGGGGCCGCATCGGTGGGATCAGCGGCATCGGTACGATTTTTTTTTAAATAAAATCCCCGTTATTTTTAGGTTCCGCTCTCAGAGCCGCCCCCCGCGCCCCCCAGCCCCGTGCATTCCCACCAGCGCAGGGCTAACCTATCCCGCTCCCGACGTGAGGACGTCATGCCTTACGTAGTAAAATATGGAGAAAGAGGAAAAAAAAAAAAAAAAAAAAAAGCAGCGCATTTTCCCTCCTCTCTCTCTCCCATCTCCATTTCCAAAAGGGACAAAATGGATGTTGGGGTGGAATCCTCTCCCCAGGGCCCGGCAGAGATGCCCGGGCTGCCCGGGGCCCGGCGCGTTGGAGCCGCGGGCAGACGTCTCTGTTTAACCCCACGTACAGACAACGTGATCGCGGGGGCTCCGCTTCCCGCAGCCCTGCTCCTGGCAGTCCGCTCCGGGAGCCGCAGCTCCGCACCGGGTGGATGTCGCCGGGCTCCGGTTCGTGCCCGCTGCCGGGGCCGCGTCCCCCCGTCCCCGCCCCGGAGGGTGTCCCGGCGGCGCTCGGCGCGAGCTGCCGCTAAGTCCTTAAGGATGCGGATGTGCGGAGGGAGGTAAATACCCCCCCACTCCCCTATCGCTCCCTGCCCCGCTGCGAACTCCCCGGGGCGGCCGCAGGGACACGGGGACACGGGGACAGGGGGACACGGGGACAGGGGGGACACGGGGATAGGGCGCTGCGGGACCGAGAGCCGCCCGCCCCCTCCCCGCTTCTCCCAACTTGAAGGAAGTCTGCCAGGGGGATCCCGTGCCCCCCGACCTGGGCCTTCTTTATTATTATTATTATTATTATTATTTTTCGGGGGTTGGGGTCTTTTTTGCCTTTTTACCCCGGCTTAGAGGCTGCGGTCCCGCCAGTCCGGTGTGCGAGTGTCGAGGTGGGGGCGAAGCGGGGGGGGGACGAGGCGTGGAAAGCTGCCCTCCCTCCGGCTCCCGCAGCGCCGGGAACAATGGCCACGGGCTCCGTGGGGACAATGCCCGGCGGAGCGGAGCTGCTTGGGTTGCAGGACACGTCCTCCACCGCCTCGGCCACCCCGGGCCCCGCTCCCCCGGGGCTGTGGGAAAACGCGTGGCTGGGAGGGGAAGGGGGGGGTGGCACCAAACTTGGGGAAAGTCCCCCCCGGGGCCCGCTCCGACCCCTCCCGGCTTTTGGGGCCGAGCCCGTCCCGGTTTGTGCCGCCAGCACCGCCGAGGGCGCCGGCGGGGCTCAACAGGTCGGTACCGGGCAGCCCAGGTGCGCGGCCCTCCGCTCGCTCTCCTCTCCCTTTTTCTCCACCCTCCTCCAACTCCCCCACCC
>NC_034435.1:3635454-3644758 GCF_002078875.1 Numida meleagris
CCCTCCCCGAGCCCCCCTCATTATTTCTGTTATCACAAGGCAGCCTCCGTGCCCAAACGCCGGCATGTGCGAGGCAAACAGAGCGCGATTGTTCGGAGCCTGGGAACGCGCGGAGGGGGCGCGGAGGGGGCGCGGGGGCCGCCGCCCGCCGCCCCCCGCCCGGGCCGCTCAGACGCGATTGTGATGGAAATCGCCTTCCCGCATGCTGTTGAACTTGATGTTGACTCCTTTTCTTTGGGGCTCCACGTCTCCCCGGCCACTTGTTTGTGGGAAAATTTTCTCCCGGGCTCCAGTGTGAAATTAATTAATCAGGGCCTCGAGATGGCAATGGGACACAAAAGGGGACAGCCGGGGGAAACTCCGGCAAACTCACAAAAGCCACCCGGGGTTTATAGCCCCGGGCTGCCCGGACGGCGCTGCCCTGCCCGCCGCCCGAGGTAAGGGGCTGCCGGAGCGCGGTTGCGACGTCCGCAGCAATTTCGGGGGCTTCGGGGAAGCGCCGTGGGGCCGGGGGGGGCCGGAGCCGCGCCGGGCGGTGGTGGGGGTACCCCCGAGCAGTGCCAGAAGGCGGTCAGCGCTGCGAGCCTGGACGGCTGGGAAACCCCCACCCGAAGGGCCGGGGCTGAATCGGGCTTCTCTGGAAAAAGGCAAAACATCCGTACATCTATTTCTTGTTGTTTCCTAAAAAAAAAAAAAAAAAGAAAAGCAACCGGGCTGTTGTGGTGCTGAAGCTCCCGGCTCTTCCCGAGCGATCTCCGCGGGGATTTCCGCGCGCCGTTGTTTCCCGATCGCGGAAATCTCCGCGGGTGCGGGGAAAGCGCTCGGCCCGACCCGATCCCGCGGTGCTGCGCGCGTGTTCTCCGACGGGCTCCGGAGCGCCGCGCGGAGAAATAGAAAATCAGATTTTCTCTCTTTCTTTCTTTCTTTCTTTCTTTCTTTCTTTTCTATTTTTTTTTTTAAGCACTTCCCGGAGCACGATATTATTGCTTTTAGAGAGACCGATCCGTGCAAAGCGTTCAGGGCTTAAGGGGAATATTTCTACACGGGAGCAGGCCAAAAAGACGAGCGTCAAATACCCTCGCAGCCTTTGTTGCCACCACATCTTTGGGTGACAGCGACTGCAGAAATAAAATCATTTCGAGCCGCTGCTACATCCGTAGTTCCCGCACACATCGATATCCGCGGCCGATTGGGGCGGGTTGGGCCGGAGCTCCGGGCTCCCCGTTCCTGGGAGTCGTCCTCCCCCCCCTCCGTCAGTGCGGCCTCAATTGATCCGCGAAGCGACGTGCGGGGAACGAGTCGTTGTGTTTTAAATGCAAATAATTCCCAGCGACAACAGCGGAATAAAAAAAAAAAAAAAAAAAGGGGGGCGGGAAAAGAAAAAGGAAAATATATATATATATATTTCTGAGAAGGGAAAAAAAAAAAAAACCCACAAATAAAGGGAAGAAAACCAACTGAAATTCCGTTTCCGAGGGGCGCGGGCCGGGCGGGGAGCGGAGGCTGCTGACGGTTCCGCGGAGCCGCGCAGCTCCGGTGCCCGCGGTGCGGGGGGGAGCGGGCGCGGGGGGAGGTGCGGTGCCCGGTGCCCCCGGGGCTGCAGGCCCCGCGCTGCCGCTGCTCGGCACGGACAGGCAGACGGCGGGCGGGCAGACAGACAGACAGACGCGGGGCTGCGTGCGTCTCCGCCGCAGCGGAGGCCGTGTCCCGGCACAGCCCTTCGGGGCACGGCCCCCCGAGCTCTGCCCGCCGCGGGGACGGGAGAACGGCCCCGGGTGCCCGGGGAAGGGCTCGGTGCTACCGGGGGGGCTCCAGCACCACCCCCGCTGCCGGCAAAGTTGCTCCAAGTTGGAGCCGTCGCGCTCTCCGCTTCGCCTCACGGATTCGCTTTTTTTTCTCTCTCCCTCCCAGGTGAACTCGGCCGAAGCTCGGGACCCGCCCGCCCGCCCAGGAGGAAATTGCGGCTCTCCCTTCCCCTCTCCCAGCGCAGCGCCGGGGCCGAGCCCGCACCCCGAAGGGCAGCGGCGATGCGGGACGGGACGGAGCGGGCAGCGCGACACACCCGCGGCCGCCGGCCTTGACGTTACCGGTACGGCTGCAAGTTACCGGGCTGCGGGGCGGAGCGGGGCCGCGGGAGAGGCCGGGCCGGGCCGAGCCGAGCCGCGCTGCATCCCGCCGAGGCGGCTCCTGCGGCGAGAGCCGTGCTCGCACCGGAGCCCAACATGGCTGCTGTAGTGAAGGTATTTGATGCACACGAGGGTGTAGGCGAGGGTAGGAAAGGGGACGAAAGGCGCCGGGGCCGGTACCGGTGCCCGCGGCCGCCGAGCGAGGGATGGAGGAGGGCGAGCGCTCGGTAAGTGGCGGGAGGGAGCGGAGCCGGGCGGGCCCCGTGCCCACCTCGCGTCGCGAACACGCGTGGGGCGGCCGCCCCGGCTCTGCCGAGCCTCCCCTCGGGGGTGCGGAGTGGAAGGGAGCGGGACCGAGCAGCGGCGAGGCCGAACCGAGCCGCTGCGTCTCTCCCTGGCCCTGCGCGGCGGCTCCGGGCCCGCGGGCGGCGGAGGAACGAGGGAGGATGAGCCCGGCCCCGCCGGTGCCCGGTGCGGCCCTTCCCGAGCCGAGGCCGCTCCCGAAACCGCGGGCCCGCTCCGTGGTTCCCGTTCGTTCCCTCGGCGCAGCTTTTGGGGCCGCAGTCGTTGCGGGGCTTTTTGCCATTTCGGGAAGGAGCGTTTCAGAGGTGAGAGCCCGGGCGGTGGGGATGGCAGTGGGGACGAGACCCCAACCCCGGCAGCGGTGGCGTTTCGGAGCCCGGCGGTGGCAAAGCGAACGGCCCCGGCTCGGTGTGTCCGTGCCCACGCGCGGTACGAGCCCACGGGGGAACCGCGGGAGTGAGGGGGGACGATCCGTTAATTCGGCAACCGGCTGCCTCGGTGGCACCGTCTCCCGCTCGGAACGGTTCGCCGTGCCGCCGTGCACCCGAGCGACGGGAAGGGCGGCGGTGATAACGAGAATCATTAATTATCCTAATCCTAATCATGAACTGGTGTCGGTTTCAACAGCGAAGGACCGAGGAGGCACCAGCACCGCGCGGCGCCGGGGCCTCCGCCGCGGCCGTTCAGCACCACGGAGAGCGGCGGGGCCCGTGCACGGTGCCCGGTGCTGCCGGGATCTCCTCCCGTTCCCCACCGGGCTCCATCCGAGGGCTCCCAGGGCCGGAGCTCCTTCGTGCGAGGCACAAAGCCCCGCTCCTCCCGGTGCCTGCGGGTTGGCATCTCCGTGAGCCGCCGCCGTGCGCTGCTCCCAGCACCTCCCGACGCAGATATTTATATAGGTATTACACGTACCTATATAGATATATTTTTCCTATATATCTACAAGGGTAGGTGTGGACGGAGGGGTCGGGACGGGTTAGTGCACCTTTGGCTCTCTCCTGCCTCCCCAAAATACGGAGTGCTGGGAGAAGTACCCAGCCCCGGCCCGGCGATGCCCGCACCCATGGCCCCGGCCCGGCGCTGGGCCCGGACGGGGGAGGCGGAGGAGCGCGGCGGGGCCGGGGCCGTGCCCGGCGGCTGGCGGAGCCGGTGCTGTGCCCGGGCCGTGCGGTGGTTTCGTTTTCCTCCGTTTCTCTGGAGCCAGGCGCGATGCGGCGGCCCTGGAGTGCTGCAGATGCCGCCGAGACGGGACAAAGCTGTGGGGCCGGGAGTGCGGGGACGGCTGGGGAGAAGCCAGGTTGTCCTGAGCGTGCGTGTGTGTGTACCAGCGGGAGTCCACGGGTGCGTGTGCAAAGCTGGGCGTGCATCAAGACGGGCGTTCACAAGGGTTTGTGTGCACCTGGGCGTGTGCAGCAGTTCGTGTTCAGGGCTGGGAGTGCTGTTGGGTGTGCACGGGGCTGTGGGTGTGCAGCAGCGTGGGGCCGCTGCCCGTGCAGCGGTGCCCGGGCAACTCGGTGCTCGCACACGCGGGTCGCGATTGTGCCCGTGCAACGCGCCTCGGGCTCCGGGGAAGGGACGCTGAACCCGGTCCGGCCCCATGGGCTGCCCCGTCGTGCAAGGGGAGCCGAGCTGGTCCCCTGCTCCGGGCAAGGTCGGCCCCGGGCGGCCGCAGGGTGGGGACGTGGAGCCGGACCTCGGCCCCGCGTACTGGGCTCTGCCCCGGCGCCCAACGGAGCCGCGGCACCGCTTTGTCCCGGGCACCGGGCGACCCCACTGGGCCAGGGGGCAGAACCGGGCCCGGGCCCATCGTGGGGGGAGGTCCTGTTACTCCCAGGGCCGAGGGTCGTGCCTGGTTTTGCTCCCGAGCTGCCGCCAATTTTCCCCTTTGCAATTGGAGCGTAGCCCCGACGGGAGGGTCCGGCCGCCCCCTCCTCCTCCCCCTCCTCCGCTCTTTCCCCGCCCCAGCCCTTCCCCGTCGGGTTTAACGCCCGGGGAGGGGCGGCCCCGCCGCAGCTCGGCCCGAGCGAGGTGAGCCCCGGGGCACCGCCGCCTCCCCGACGGGGCGGGCCGGCTGCGACCGGGAAGGGGGCGGTGGGGAAGGGGGGAGAGCAGACGGACCCGGCCCCCGGGGGAAGCGGCGGCCGTGGCGAATGGCCCTTCCCCCTGGGGGGTGACCCCTGCCCCGGCCCCACGCCCGGGCTGTCCCAGCCCCACCGCCCGGGCTTTGTCCCCGCCGGCCGCCCCGTCCCTCCTCCCGCCCTTCCCCGCCCTCCCTCCGCCGCCGGCTCTGCCTCAACTTTAGAGGCAGGTCCCGGAGGCTCCGGCAGCGGGGCCGGGACCCGCAGCGGCACCAGGCGGGGGCTTTCAGCCTCCTCCCCACCCTGCCAGCACGGGAAGGACGCCGAGATTCCGAGCCGACCGAGACCGCGGGCAGCACCGGCCCCAGCGGGGCGAGCAGGTACCCGCTCCCCGCTCCCTTTCCCGCTCCTCTCTCCGGTTCCTCTTCCCGGGGGTTCCCCCTTTCTCTCCTCGCTCCTCTTTCTGCCCGGGGAGGGCTTTGCTCCGCTGCGGACCGGGTACAGCTGTGCCGCCGGGCTCCCACCGAACACGGCCGGAACCCCCCGGCCGGGGCAGCTCCGCACTCTGCGAGCGAAGCCCACCGGGGCCGCGCCGCTGCCTCTCGGTGCGGGTTCCCTTCGGGTCGCTGAGACGACAGAGCCCCCCCGGAACGCTGATGTCCCCCTTCGTGACATCAATGACCCGGAACCCCAGGAAATGCAGAGTGCCCCCCAAAACGCCCCCCCGAGGATGCGATGTGGGGGTCCCCCGTGGGTGTGAGCCCCCCCGCGGCGGTGCAGGCTCCGGTTCCCCCCGTTCACGGGGTCCTTTCCGGGTCTGTGAGTGGGGCCCGGCTGCAGAGAGAGCTGTGGGAGGAAGAGGAGGGCAGAGCAGAGATACGGTGGGAACCCCGCAGGGCCCTTTCCGCCGGGTCCGTCCCCTCACCAGCGGCTCTCATGACTCAGCAGTTCCCCACCAGTAATTTACAGTAATTTCAAAGTGGGACCAGGCTCCGGGGTGGGTCTGGGGGAGATATGGGGGCTGGGGACGATGCAGGGTCGCTGGGTGCGGGCAGCAGTTGGGGGATGTCTCGGGGCGAGCGCTATGCCCTGCGATGGCCGCGGGGCTGAGCGCATTTTGGGTACATGCACAGCCCTTTGGGTGCAGGCGTTGGTCAGAGCGCGCGGGTGGGCACCGGGCAGCGCCGGGGCCGTGCATCACACCACCAAAACCATTGGGGTTTCTTCATTCCTTGTGGGGATGGGGATGGCGGCTGCCATGGGGGGCTCCAATGGGGCCGTGGCTCGTGGGCACGCGACACGGCCGAGGCCGGATGTTAAAGATCTTGGGTTGGTTTTTCTCTTTGGTTATCTAGCTGTATGAGTGTATGTGATATCATAAAGCTAGAGAACCGAATGTAAAAACCCGCTCGCTATTCTCCGGGTAAATCCCTGCCCTCCGCCGTGGCACCTTCGTGGGGAGAGCGGAGCCAAGCGCGCCGTGGGCATTCCGCGGGGTTTTGTCTTTAATCATTTTTATGGAGGCCCAGAGCCACTGACCGTGCCTGGGTGATTATTTCTATTCAAACCTGGTGTTCCTCAGGCTAGCGTCAAACCCGGCGCCTTTGATTTTATTATTATTATTATTATTTTATTTTTTTCCGCAGCGGTTTTAATTTCCACATCGACAATTAAGCTCAGTTGTACCCGGTGTACTGGAGATAAATGAAACGGGGCCAGCTCAGCGATAACCCCCAGAGAAACCCCGCTTGTAACGAAGTAGAAGGAAAGTTGCTTAAAAATATTACCGCATGCAAATTGTAATTTAGCGCAAACCCGTTTGCGAGGCCGGTTTATCTGCTGGGGAAGGGAAATAAATCATCGCTGCTCGTCAGTTATTCTGCGCCTGCAGAGATAGAGCAGCTTTGTTCTGTGTGGAGGTGGGTTTGGGGGCCTCGCTTCGGCCTCCCCTCCGGCGCTGGTGTTTGTGCGCTGAGCTCTGTCCCTCCCAGTTCTTTGGGCAGAGCTCTGCTGGTGGATGTGGCTGCAGTCGTGGAGCTGCGATGGGTCGTGGCACGTGCTGACACCCACGGGAGGTGGGCACGGCATGGGGCGGTGGTTCTGGGGGCACCTCCATGGCCCGCACGCTGCTCTGCTGCTTGGTGCATCTCCTCCCCGGCAGAGAGGAGGGAAGGGGAAGAGCATCAGCTCCTAATGTCAAAACCCTGACCCACTGTGCGTGCTCCATGGGCTCTCCGTGCCCCATTCATCCCGGCTGTGGTTTTGCTTCTGCATGCGATCGCACCTCCTCTTCCCACTGACGTTGCTGGGGTCTGTGGGGAGACGGGAACGGGGAGGATTTTGGAGTGTGAGCAGAAGGGGCACACCTTTCTACCCCTCCATAGCTCTTCTGCTTTGTTCGGTTGGCAAGGGAGGCAGGGGGCTTGTGCTGGGGGGCCTTGGCAACCAACCTTCCCCAGTGTGTAGGGATGCCATGGGCTGGTCTTGTTTGGGCATTGTTCTGGGCAGGGAGGACACGGACCTGAAGCCCAAAGGGTGTGGGATAAAGCAGGGACGCTCCCTGGTTCTCTCCACTCACTGTAGCAGAGTGGATGAGCAGTGGGATTTCAGCACCGCGTCCCCAACCCACAATGGGGCTGGAGGCACTGGGCGGCCTTTATGGCCACTGCAGCTTTGCCCATAGCGTGGCACGGGGACGGGAGCGCGATGCCAACATTGGGTGGAAGCCTTTGCTGCGGGATCGCGGGGTTGTTCCTGCATTTGGAGACCCCCAGTGCCGCAGTGGGGACACTGGGATGAGCCCCTCGTTGGCCTCGCACCGGTTTGTGGGGCACGCGCCCCATCCGCCGGCCGATGCCGCCCCACAGCCCCTCGGCTGCAGGTGGGCAGAGCTCCTCCGAGGGAGTGCGGGGTCTGTGGGATCACCATTCCCGTGGCCCTTCCCCGCAGCCTCACGTGCCGGGTGGCAGCAGGGACCTGCCCGCGGCTCTGTAGCATCAGCGGAGGCGGCTGCGCGGTCGTGGCAGCGGTGAGGCCGCGTGGGGACAGCCAGGAGGGAGCGAAGAGGAGCAGCACGAGGATGCACGTGGAGGATGCAGGGCACTGCCCATCACCTCCCCAGGTCCCAGACCAACGAGCATCCCAAAACATCACCCCGCACCCCAACCCCAGCTGGGAGCAAGGGGGAGAGCGCGGGCTCTGCCGCCCTCGGGAAGCTTTCTCTTCCCTCCTGACTACTTGTAAACCATTCAGAAAGAATTTCTTAAAATAGGTTCCACTTTAAGGACTTATCTGCTGAATGCCATTAATTTTCTGGGGTTCGTTAAAAGCAAACTTGGTATCATAGCAACTGAATCTATTCCAGGAAAGCAGCCAATTGCAAAGCACGGTGTGTGCAACTGAAGGCGAGAGAAAGGAGCCTTTCAGGTTTATTCTCGGGCTTGTGCCTCGGCAAGTGAAGTTTTAATTTTCAGTGTTTTATTCCTTGCAGAATATTTTATAATTTCTTTTTTTTTCCCGGTGAATCTGCAGGGAGAGGGGGAAAAAAAAAAAAAAAAAAGCGCGGGGGCCAATATTTGCAAAATTGGCCTCGTTTGGGGCAGAGGCGGCCACACGGGGTGGCAGCGTGGGTGCTCGTCCCGATGTCACCCATGGGAGCGGTGCCTGGGCACGATGCTGAGTGTGGGCGTTGAGTCCGGGACCGCCCAGCGGGATTGGGGTCTGCTGGTAAAGAGGACGCTAATCCCCTTCTCATTTCCCTGCCTTCACTAAAGAAATAGTCATTATTTCCCCTTTAATCCCATCTCTCTCCTCTTTTCCATTAGGCCCTAAGCCGCAATCTTATTCCCAGGGAATGTTATGCTGCAGATAATCCCGGACCCCTGACTTGGCCGTGGTCCCCGTGTCCCCAGTGCCATCAGGGGAGCGGCTCTGAGCATCCAACAGGGCACAGCACGGTGAGGGTGGAGCCCTGGGAATACCCCCACCCGCTCCATAATCAACCAGGGGGTCTTAATTAGGGACAGGAGCAGGGAGCCACGTTTGCAGCCCTCTCGGAGCCACACGTGGGTGCCCGGAGGTGCCAAACCCATCCCTGAGTACCGCGTCCCCTCTGCTCATGGAGCGATGGTTTTCCAACTCCGCTTCGCCTTCGGTAGCGACGAGGGGGGAAAAAAAATGTCATTTAGGATAAAAACAAATCTCACTTCACCAGACAGAAAGGCAAAAAGCCCCTGACAACAGCGTACCCCTGAGGAGGAGAAAACGAAAAGCACCGCGGCGCTTAACGTTGGGCCATTTAAAGAGGGAACGTTCCTCCCGGTCGGGTGCGTGTCACTGCGGCAGGAGAGCTGGGTTCGTTCACCCAGAGCCGCAGCGATGGCCGCCTCTGATGGGCACAGGGTTGGCCTGAAGCCCCCAGCCCAGAGCAGCAGCACCCGGCATTTAGGGCGCACCCTGGGGGCCCCCATCCGTGGGGATGAGCTGGGGGTACCGTGACCCCAACCAGAGCTTTGCTTTCTCCCCGACCCCGTATCCTGCGTCGGGAAGCAGCCCCATTGCCCACCCCACGCCGATGCCGTGCGCGCTGCCTTTCCTTTCTCTTTCCCCCCTGCCCCCCCCTCCCCGCTTTTTTTTTTTTTTTTTTTTTTTTTTTTATTTAGAAATCATTATTCATTAATTAATATCCTCGTATTTCTATTTTAACTCCATGGCTGCGCTGGGTGGAGAAGTCAAACCCGAGTGGGGAAACGGCAATGGTGGAAAGGGAGCGGCGCGGGTGCGGGGACGGGGGAAAGT
>NC_034435.1:3644771-3648766 GCF_002078875.1 Numida meleagris
CCTTTCCTTTCTCTTTCCCCCCTGCCCCCCCCTCCCCCCTTTTTTTTTTTTTTTTTTTTTTTTTTTTATGGAGAAATTATTATTTACAGTTTAATATCTTCATGTTTCTATGGAAACTCCATGGCTGCGCTGGGTGGAGAAGTCAAACCCGAGTGGGGAAACGGCAATGGTGGAAAGGGAGCGGCGCGGGTGCGGGGACGGGGGAAAGTGCCACAGCCCCGAATGTAGGTCACGCACATATGTGCATAATCACATACATATGTTGACTTCAAAGAGCTCGGGCTCATCCTCGGAGATAACAAACGCGCGTGTGGCTGTTAAACAGATTTGCATTTATAAACCACCAAGGCGGGCACGTGCGCTGCGTCCCGGGGCCGGGGGCACCCCCAGCCTGGCACTGATGCGGAAAGAGAGCGGCGGCGGCGGAGACCTTCTCCCCTAATAGCCGGTGACAGGGACTCGCTAGTGGCGATGTCCCCGCGCCAGGCACGGAGCAAGGGCGGAAGGTGTGCGGCGTCCCCGCTTTTGTCAGAAAGTATCTATCAGAGCAGCGGGGAAAGGTCAGCGGGAAACGCGGGCGGCCCGGAGGATGCTGTCCCCGTCCGTCACGCTGCCACCGCCACCAGCTCAGCCCCCCCAGGACAGGCGCAGATTAAGCTTAAAAAAATCACAGCCGCTTCAAAAAATAATACCGGTGGCTCACGCCGCATTCGCCTGCTGGTTTGTGAGCCTTTGGGGATGGCGTTCTCCTGCCGTTCTCGGCAGCCACCAGGAATGTATGTATTCATTTTTAATGAAAAGCACAAACCTGGCGCTAATTCCGGGGCTGGGCCTCAGCGAACAAGGAGCTGTCGTGCGGGCAGGTGGGGCTGCGTGTGTGCTGGGAGCTTGGGGATGGGGATGGGGATGGGGATGAGCCCAACCCCTTGAGCACAACCCTGTGGTCCCCGTAGGTCCAGTTGGAGCCCGAGCCCCAAATTCCTCTGCCCCAGTTCCCCATGAAGCCAGGCAAGGAGCGCTCCTGTTCGTTGTTTTCTGTACATCTTGGTTTTCTACGGAGTCTGGGGACAATTTCCCGGCTCTGCGTTATAGGGAAATCAATGTGCATCCCCCCAAAACCACCCCCTCCCTGGGAAGTCCCACCCGGGGGCTCCCATCGCTTTGTGTGTGAGGTGGAGATGGGGACAGAGCGCAGAGGATTTGCTCCTGGAGCAGCAGGTGCCCGTTGTGACACCCGGGTGCTGTGGGGTCCCCGTGGCTGTCCCCCCGTGTGCTATGGGCAAAGCATGTGGCCATTGGCTGCACATCCCCACCTGCTCATGCAGAGCCTCTGGGTTTGGTGGGGAAAAAAAGGGGGATTTGTACATCAGGGAAGTGTGGCTTTCGGCTCATCTTTCATGTCAAAATAGCATCCAAATAAAGGGCAAAAAAGGGGAGGGGGGCTCCGGGGTGGGGGCATGGCAGCAGCTCCGATCCCGGGATGGGAAAAGCTCCTTTGAGCGCTGCGGATTTCTCACCTCCCCATCTTCTGTGGGGAACAAATCCTGAGTGAGCTGCAGAGCGCCGGGCACAGCCGTGCACACACACACACACACACACACACACACACACACAGAGCCCAGCTCGCACACGCGTGTGCACGCACACGGCTGCCCCGCGGCGCGGCTCGCCGGCCGGGCCGCTGCTCCGGGAGACGGGCGCGAGCGGCATTTCAATGCAAACCAGGCAGGAACAATGAGGTGTGTTTTTAAGGGACTGTGAAAGGGGGGTTTTGCTGAATAACTGAAAAGGCGGAGGGGGAGGAGGGAGCCGGGCAGCCCCTCCATTAGCTCAGTGCAGCAGCGAGAACAGCTGTGAAAAGAGCCCAGGCCTTTTTCCCACGCCCAGAGGAGCGGAGCGAGGGAAGGAGCCCTCCCAGCGAGGTCAGATCCCATCACTAATATATACACAGGCTGTGCCCTCATTCACGTCACCCCGGCGCAGGTTTGTTTAAGGCGCGCACACTGACACTAATTTCTCCTCCCGCTCGCTCCCCCAGCCGGCCCCATTATGGTCCCCGCTGCATTAAACCCTCCCCACGGCCCCACGACGGCTGCGGCTCCGCGGTCCCCCCAGCACCTGACCAACAAGGTCAAGAGGAGCCCGCGCCGCCGTCGCCGCTGGATCTGGCCGGCAGCTGCTGCGCGGCCGTGCGGGGCCAGCTCGCAGGAATGCATCCTGCAGATGGGACCTGGCGGGGCACGTGCAGCGTCCCCGTGCTGGCCTGGCTCTGCCCTCTCTGCCATCGTCCCTTCTCCTTCTGTGCGTCCGTCCCTGGGAGGTAGCGCGGCTGCATCCATCCCCAGGTTGCAGGATGAGTGCATCCCCTGTCCCTTCCCGTTTTGTGCACCCATCCCTAGGATGCAGCGCGGGTGCAGCTCAGGCTGCTCTGCGGATCTCGTGGGGAGAAGGGGATGCTCGCTCCCAGCTTTCCCATGCGGGGTTGGGTGGAGCGTAGCGGTCCCTGTCCTCCCTCACCCTGTGGTGCCCGGCATCCTCACAGAGATGGGCATGGAATAAATCAGCCCTCGTTTATTCTCGTGTCTGGGCTTGGTGTGTGAGTTCATATTAAAACATTCTGCCTTAAATTACAGCCTAATAAATCAATACCCACTTAGCGATGCGAGCGAGTGGGAGCGGTTTGCGCAAAGAATTAAAGTTGCTCTGCAGCTCTCAGGTGCTGTGAAGGGCGAGGGAACAAGTGGGCCCTGCTCCCATCCCCTGCCCCGGGAGATGTGTGTGCATGGCAGGGATGTGCAGGGGCATGGCCAGGATACGTGTGTGCATGGCTGTGCATGGCCAGGACATGCATATGCATGGCTGAGCATGACTAGGACATATGTGTGCATGGCAGGGACATGCATGAGCATGGCTGTGCATGGCAGGTACGAGCAGATGCACGGCTGTGTGTAGCAGGGACGTGTGTTAAGGTGGCTGTGTACCTTCAGCCACCCATGCAGGGCCATGGTGCAGCCTCAGAGCTGCTCCCAGCCCCACCAGCTCCTCTCTGCTGTTAATTTCTGCCCCAAACAGGACAATGTGGTTCCCTCATCCAGCTCACAACCTCCTCTGCCGTGCCGTTCCCTCCCTGCTCAGAGCTCTCGGTGATGCCGTGCACCCGGCAGCAGCTCTCCTTGCGCATCCTGCATCTCACCTTTCCCTTCTCTAATCCCCTTGTGTTTGCCTGGGCCTCCGTCCAGGGCCATCCACCCCTTTATAGGGCCACTGCTAAGCAAACACTCCCTTTGCTTTGCTAAACGGGGACTCCTCCTTCATGCATCCAAGGTTACGGGAACCAGCCCTGAGCCTTTCTTGGGGCTGCCCTTTGCCTCCTGGCACTCTCCATCCTCCTCCTCTCTCTGGGATGGATGGGGAAAGACACATGTGCCAGTCTTTACTGCCGCCATCGCTGCCCACTCCCACCAGAGCCGCCTGTGGTGATGCCCAAGGACCCCGTCCCCATCTCCCCCCTTTGCATCCAAGCCGGTTTCATCCCTCCCCCCTCGTCTCCCTTGCCAAGCCCTGACACTTGATGGCAGCCCCATTCAAAATGCATGGACTCCCCTTTCCAAGCGCCCCGGTCCTTTTGAACTAAAAGGATTTTCTCAGAGGCTAAGTTCAAATGTGTGGCCGTTATTTATTTATCACCCCGCGATGTATTATTCATTTATTTAAAAATGTATGGCAGCTGGGAGCCCCGTGTTTAATCACCCCGCGGATGGCGAGGGCCAGGTGGAGACGGCCCCTTGCTCCGCCGCTAACCTGGCGCGGTCGCTGCCGCCGGGACTCCGACCTCACGCCTGATTTAGCATCAAGGCGGCCAAAAATAACCCCGGCCCCACGGCGGCGAGAGCACAGCGGCCTCGTGGGGAGGGCATGGAGATGGGGTTGGTGTTTTTGAGGGTGCCAAGAGGATGTGGCACATGGTGGGGGAATGGGGTTGTTGCAGCGTTGCT
>NC_034435.1:3648940-3655250 GCF_002078875.1 Numida meleagris
GATGGGGATGGGGATGGGGATGGGGATGGGGATGGGGATGGGGATGGGGATGTGTCCTGCACACGGCCTGGCCCCCGGGTGGCCCCAGCTGTCAGATCGCTTTGCAGCCCCTCGGTGAAGTCGCCAACACGGTGCTGATGTGCGCCGAGGCGGGTAGGGCATGGCACTGCGCTGCCAGCAGGAACAGCGGGGAGAAAATGGGAGAAAAGCACCATGACACAGCGGGGATGTGCCCAGCCCTCCTGGCTTCTCCTTGTCCCCGCAGGGCTGAAGGACTGCATCCCCTCAGGAGGAGCATGAAGGGTTAAGGATGCTCTGTCTCTCCAAACTCCCCACGTCCCCCCCACGAGCTCCCACCACCCTCTTCCTCGCTGGCCACTCGCTAATTGAGACAGCTTCAGCCCTTGCCTCCCTCCTCTCCCCCTGGGGCTGAGCTGCCTCTTCCCAGGGGGAGCACATTGTCTGCTCCAGCCGGGTTGATGTAATCCCTAAGCCCGAACAATACTTCCCCACCCCGCTCCTGCTGAAAGGGTATTAGTTGCCCAATGAGATAATTACTCCCCAGGCCACCGTAATCATCGCGCCCTGCCAGCCTCTTTCCCCGGTCCCGTGGTGCCCATTTTGTGGGTTCAGGGCACTCCATGGCACCGTCGGGACCCCGAATACCCGCCGAACCAGCAGCAGAACAGAGCAGGGAAGAGGGATGCGCTGCTGAGGTGCTGCATCCAGCTCATCGAGAGCTGCTGTCACCCCAAAGTGTCACCCGTGGGTGGGGGTTGGGGTGCTGGTGGGCACAGGATGGGGACTCCTGGGTATGCCAGGGCACCAGGGCTGCACCAGCAGTGCCACCGCGCTCAGCTCCTGATGAAGCATGGGTGGGGTGAGCCCACTCCTGGGACTGGGGATTCCCCGAGGTCGTGGTTTGGGCCCCTCCAACAAATTACCAGGCAAAAATCTGGGGGGGGGGGGAGGAAGGGGCAAAACTCCGCTTTTTTTATTCAACACTGGTGTTTGTGCCATGTGTTCTTTTGAAAAACAGAATTTCAGCAATTACTGAAACTATCCCAACCGGTAGGATCCATGAGAACAGTTTCCTGAATTGATTTAACAGGAAATGATCCAGGTTCCCAGCTCCCGCGTGCAGCCCATGGGACGATGCCGGGGCCGCCTTCCCCCCGACGTGCTGCATGTGGGGACATCAGCACGAAAATGGGGTAAAATGGGCCCATTTGGGGACACCCCAATGAGAGCCGGGTTAACCCTGCGCTTTGTGGCTGTGACGATGACGCTGGGGGTGCTCCCACCCCACGATGCTGGCACAGAGCGAGGCAGCGGGGGCAATAATCCCACGGAGGTTGGGCCGAGCCCATCCCGAGGAATGGTTTGAGGGGCACCTGGGAGATGCAAACCCTCTTTGCGGCTCTGTTTTAAGGCTGCAGATTTGGGCTTGGAGGATGCTCTCCGTGATGCGGGGTCTCCACGCAATGCATGGCGTGAGCGTCCCCGGTGGGGACTTCTCCCCAGTGGGGATGGGACGGCGGCTGCGGGCATGGGGCTGCACAAGGCCAATGCTGCGGGGAGCAGCGAGGGACGCTGCCGGCCGCTCCTCCCCATCCCTTTCTTGGCCGATCTCTTCTGACAGACAAACACAGTTTCTTTCTCCGAAACAAAGTCCTTGTCCAGCCGAGCACACAAAGCGGATCCATTATCCGATGGGGGACAGAAAGGAGGGGTGGGGGGGGGGGCTGCCGGAGCACAATGCACACAAGTGGCGCGCGGGGCCGCCCCTATTGTGTCTGGGCAGGAAGGGCCGGGACCCACGGCGCGGCCCCGTGAATGGCAGCATTGTGTCTGAGCCTTCGTCGCCTTGGGCGTCCCCGGCCCCCTGTCCTCCCCCCCCCCACCGGCTCCTGCCGCCTGTCTGGGGCAGAGCCCGACCCGCTCCCCTGGGTGGGGAAAGCCGCCATTCTCCTCCATTTTTGGGGTCGTAGCATCCCGCTGGGCACTGCAGGGGATGGGGGAGAAGGGGGTTGGCCAAAAGGGCCTTGGAGGGGCTGGATGGTGGGGAGCGAAGGAGACGGACCCAAAGATGTCACCCATGGGCAGGATGGGGACAGAGAGGACTGAAGTCCTCACATCCATGCCCAACCCGGTTGAGGGATTTTGGGGGCATAAATGTGCTGATTTGGGCAGGACGAAGCATCCCATCACTGGCACATCCACAGCGGGTTTGTCTCAGTCTGGATGTGATCGTAGGGTTGATGGAGCCAATCCATGCTCCCACCAGCCCCCAGTGCAGAGGCTAAATGGAAAGTGGTCCCCAAGCAGTGGGCCGCATCCCAACTCTGGTCTGCCACCATATCCCAGGAGGAACATTTTGGTGGTCAAAGAATGATAGAATCATAGAACAGTTTGGGTTGGAAGGGACCTCCAAGATGGCTCACAGCTGCGCAGGATGGCTCTGTGCTGGCTGCATGCTGGAGGTGGCCGTGGTACCCCCATGTCCCTGCACTCAGTGATGGCCCTGGCTCAGGGCAGCAGGGTCCTGGGGACACCAAGCCATCAGCATAGGGCAGGCAGTGATCTGTCCCCTCTGTCCGACCTCACTGTTACTTTCCTTGTGCAGTAACTCAAAGGAAAACGGTGCTTCCAGCTCCTGCAGCAATGCAGGCAGCCAGGCAGCACCTCATGCATTGCTCATCTTGTTGTTCTGTTTGCAGAGGAGAAATCCCCGGATCGCTCCCATCAGCCCCATCCAGCAGCAGCCACCACCGGCAACGGGGACAGGGGAGCAGCAGGGACAGCGAGGACACAGCCCCACAGCGGCACCCTCAGAATCCAGGGGAAGATGTACCCTGCCAGGACCTGGTGCTGTGCATTTGCAGCCACAAATCTGGGCATGGCTCCGGGGGATGGGATGGTGCAGCTGCACCCCAGTGTGACTCAGTCATGGGACAGTAACCACACCCCACCACGGATGCTCCAGAGCCTCCTGGATGCGGTAAGTTTGGGGTTTTCCTTCTTTCTTTTCTTTCTCTCTGCAGCCCGGACTGGGGGAGCAGGGCAGCGAGGTGGGGATGCCCCTTGCACTTGGGTTGGATGCAAGGGGGATGGGGATGGGGAGGAGCTCAGCCACTGAGCATCCCTGTGAGTTAGTCAAGGGAAAAGCCCGCAGCCCCTGCAGCTCAGCGCTTCGCACGTGACAGCAGAGCTGTCCGTGGCAGCAGGAAAACAGCTCGCACCTTCCCCAGGGCTGCATGGCACAGGCGCTGCGGGTCAGCCACACTCCCGGAGGGGTTTCTTCTCCCTCATCTCCATTGCTGCGATTTGGGTGCTCCCTTCTGTTCACCCCCAGCTGCACGTTGTTGGGGCGAGCAGTGATATCCTTCATTTTCCCTCTCTAAAAGCTGCATTTGGGGCAATGGTCCCAGGGAGATGTGCGTGGGGCGGCAAAACCCACATCTGCCGGCACCGTGCCATGCGGACCCCGAGCGCGCTGCCCGCCTCATCACAACGCCATCGCCGCTCTGCCCCCCTCCCATCCCTTTTTCCTCCATCTCTTTATTCCAGGGCCCCTTCTCCCCATCCTGCTGTCAGCAATGGGGCAGGGGGTGGCCGGGGCCCCTCGGTGCCGGCCCCGTGCCCGGCGATGCCCCCGGCAGCTGCTGAGCGCCGCGGGCGAACCGCCCTCCGCCTCGCTCTAAGATGGCCGGCGGCCCCAAAATGGTGCTGAGCATGAGACGCCATCTGCAAGGCTGGTCCCACGCCCGCCGTGGCCTTTTTATGCAAAGGGGAATTAATTAGATTTGAATATGGTAATTAAGCCATCAAGCCCGCCGGTGCTACGAGGTCCCTTCTTTTCTTCGGGCTTTCTTCTCGCCCCTCTCTCCCGCCGCCCCTTAACCCTTCCCCCTCTGCTGGTGCACCCCCAGCACCGCTCGTGCATCCTAATGAAACGCCGCCGCCGGGACGTGCCCTCACCACCCCGTTCTCTGGGTTCTGTCCGTCCTCGGGACTCCGTCCATCCGTCCGTCCCTATGGGTTGAGAGCAACCTCTGCTCATCCCTCCCCCGGAATCCTCGTGGTCGCATAGGGATGACCGCCCAAAAGCGGGCGACGCGTCGCTTTGGGGTTTCGGTGGGTGATGGGTGCGGTGGGAAATTGTTCCCAAATCCATCCCCCCAACCCTGGGCTGTGTTTTAAGCCCTTTGGATCCTCGTGGTGCTCTCAAGTGGTTTTTCTTCACCGCGCGTTGGCTCTGGGCCGTGGGGTGCTGCTGGTACCCAACTGCTGTGCGTTGGGATTTCCACCCAATATTTTGTGCTTAAAAGGAAAAATAATAGAAAATGGAATGTGCCCCCGACGTCTGCATCCAGGAAATTATTATTATTTTTTTAAACTGAGAATTAAAGGTTTTCCCGTCCCCGTGTTCCTCGCTTGCAGCCCTGCTCTCAGCTTCCCGCGAGCACGGTGACGGTGCCGAGATGGGAACACTGCACACAGGGATCTGAGCAGGGAGAAAAATCCCAGGAATATTTTTCTACAGATATCCATCTCCATAAGGAAAATATTTCTCTTTTTTTTTTTTTTTGCTTTTGCTTTTTTTTCATGCTCAGGAAGGAAAAGGAAAGAAATAGGGAAAACCTGCGGGAGCTCCGAAATGCCTCTGGGCGCTTTCTGAACGAGAAAACTCAGATGGGCAGCTCTTAAAAATAGGGATCTTTGGAACGGGGTCATTTTTGGTGAAACTTTTAATTGTGTTGGCAAGCTGCTTCCCATATGAAGCAAGAAAAAAAATGAGATTGCACATGTATATATGTGCTATATGTATAGATATGGGATGCCATCTTGCACACGTGCACTGTATGCGTCTATACGTAGTGCACGACGTGAGCCCCCTGCCCAGGCTGCTTGGGTTGGAGCCCACCGCCGCTGCTCGTTAGGACTCCCTCGTTTATGCAGATCAGAAAGGCCAGGACACAGAGATGGGGCAAAACTCATCTATTTGAGGCGACGCTGCGACTTTTCAGCTCTTCGCCCCCGGGAGCAGCTCGGTGGCCTCAGCACCGCGCCGCCCTCCCGCTCACTGGGAGCATCCAGGGGTTTAATCCAAGCTGGCACCGCTGCCCGCGGGAGGGGCGGCCCCGGGCTGGAGCCCCCGCGCCCCCCCGGCCCTGACCTACATAGCGGGATGCGGCCACCTGAGCGGCCCCGAGCCACCCGCGCCAGCTGCTGCGTGCAGGGACAGGCACAGGGGGACCATTCTGCACATTTCCTCAGGGCTCAGATTGGGAGAAATAAGGGAGAAATGGGTTTTCTCGCTGCCGGCCCCAGGAGGATGCTCAGGGTGCTGTTGGGTACCGGGTCCTGAGCTCTGCCCCAACCCCGTGCCACTGGGATGGTGCTGGTGTCCCTGTTGCCCAAGTGCTGGTGGCATCTCCTGGGCTGCGTTTCAGGTCTCTGTGAATGGGGGCACAACCCCAGGGCGCTCGTCCCCACTGCCACTGCCCTGCAGAGCCCTCCCATGAAGTGGAGAGAGGGAAAACAAATGGAAAATGAGGGAGTGGGATAGAAGAGGGAAAGCTGACAAACAGGGGAGGAAAGGAGCCAGCGATGGAGATAACCATGGGGCAGATAATGCCGAGCACAGGGGGGAAATATGGGAGGGCTAATGGCTGAGAGACAAATTGAGGAGAGGTGGGAAAGGGGGAGCGGGGACGGAGGGCAGGGGGGTCTGGGGGTGGCAGTGGTGGCAGCGGGGTCTTTGCCACGCTGGGAAGACCCAAAGTTGAATGGCATCCCCACGGCCCCACTGCTGACCCCCATAGCTCCCAGCTGGGCCGCAGGCCGATGGGATGGGTGGGGGCACCCACAGGCTGTGGGGCTGTGCCTCCCGCACCGCACGAAGCCTTCCCGCAGGATTTCTCTCCCCATCCCGCTCTCCCCTCCTTCCCGCAAATGCCACGTGGATTCCCCGCGGCACAGGAAAACAAGCAAAGACGTTTTCTTTTGTCTCCGCTGCTGCTTGGCCGCATGTCTCCGGCTCTACGCCACCTTGGCCTCCTCCCCTCCATTCACAATTTCCTTCCCATTCCCGTGGTGAGAGAACAGGGACAAACCTACCCTTTTCTTTTCTTTTCTTTTCCTTTCTTTTCTTTTCTTTTCTTTTCCTTTCTTTTCTTTTCTTTTCTTTTCCTTTCTTTTCTTTTCTTTTCCTTTCTTTTCTTTTCTTTTCTTTTCTTTTCTTTTCTTTTCTTTTCTTTTCTTTTCTTTTCTTTTCTTTTCTTTTCTTTTCTTTTCTTTTCTTTTC
>NC_034435.1:3655945-3695971 GCF_002078875.1 Numida meleagris
TCCTTCCTTCCTTCCTTCCTTCCTTCCTTCCTTCCTTCCTTCCTTCCATCTTTCTCTCTTCCGATATTTTTTTTTTTAATTTAAAGCAATTGCAACTTAAATAAAATCAGCATCCAGGAGGTGTGAAGAGACCGAAGGAGACACGGAGCTGCCCCAGTCCCAGCTCTAGCCATGGGTTTGGCCATGGCTGCAGCTCCCCAGGCACACCGTCCACCTGGGCTCAGTGCTCCTCATTATCCCTCTGAGCTCCCGGAACCATTTATGCCACTTCTGTGCAAAAAAAAATAAAAAAAATCAGTGATGGATGTGCCGGGAAGGGCTCAGCACCGGGGGGAGAGAGGCAAAAAAGGGGGGAGGTTGGAGAGAGCTTAAAAATTACAGTGGGAATTAGCAGGAGTCTAAGCTGTTGTTTGCACTGCCCATTAGCATCTGCCTATTTATCTGTCACCAGATCCTCGTGGCATCCATCCATCCATCTGGGTCCTTGTCAGTCTGTCTGCCTACCTAATTATCCATTAGCATGGCAAAGCCCCATGACAGCGGTCCTGGCGAGTCAGACACGAGACCACCTCATCTGCCCTCCGCCATCGCCCGGATCCATTTATGAGCATGACACTGCCAAAATTGGGCTCAGAACAGCCCCAACAGTGCTGCCTGGGGAGATGCAGAGCAGGGCTGGTCCGCGGGGTGTTACTGTGTGCGGTGTGCATGCGCGACACGCTGCGTGCTTTTGCTCATCAATGCTCCACCTTGGTTATACGAGAGAAAATCAGAGCCAGCGTGCTGGTGTGGTGGGTGCTGCCGTGGGCATGGCGTTGGTGCAATGGGCGCTGTGATGGGCGCTGTGTTGGTTCCATGGGCACTGTGTTGGTTCCATGGGCACTGTGTTGGTGCACTGATCCCTCTGTTGGTTCAGCAGTCACTATCTTGGTTCAGTGGTCACTGTGATGGGCAATGTGTTGGTGCCATGGTCACTGTGTTGATGCAGTGGTCACTGTATTGGTGCAATGGGCACCGTGCAGGCACAATGGGCATGGGCAGTACCTCGCCATGCGGCCAGCAGCCCCGGTGCCGTTGGCTCTTTGTGCCCGTGCCGCCGCGTGGGTTTCTTTGTTCAGGCAGCGGCGGTGGGCAGGTTCCCCCTCCCCGCCTGCCCACGGCCCCGCTCAGCCCGAGGAGCAAATCAGCGGCGTTTGCATATTCAGAGCAGGTGGGGGCCCATATGCCTAAGATGCACCAGACAAAATTAGCCACCATAATCATAATCAACTGTGCCGTTGTGCTGGGGGAAGGGAGAGGCTGGCAGACAAGCCTGATAATTATGAAGCTCAGCATGTGCGCAGCGGTTTTGCAACAATTATGCCTAGCTCAGCAAGCCGGCAATGATGCTTGTTACAACAACCCTCAATCTCCAGCCCGCCCTCCAGTCGTGCGCTCCCGGGAGGGCTGTGCTGCACCGGAGGTGCTGTCCGTGGTGGGGAAGGGGACACGAGGATTGGGAAAGGGACACAAGGATGGGGATGGGAACACGAGGATGGTGTGGGGTGGTGGCCGGACCTCATCCTGCTGCCTTGCCCACCTGGCCAAGCCATGGCATTTGGAGGAACCATCCTGCCCAGCAGCTCCCTGCCTGGAGAGCGTTGCAACCTCTCTGCATAAAGGAGCTCTGGAGCTCCACTTGCACCAAACGGGTTTATTTTTGCCTCCCAGGTCTTTTTCCCTTTCCCACCCTCCTCCTCTCGCCCCGCTCTCTGCAGCTCGGCAGTGGCAGGAGGTGACACTCCAGATCCATCCCCAGCCCGGTGCTGGCGGGGCAGTGTCAGGCAGCATTTCCCTGAACGAGCCCTGGGGAAGGGAACGGCACGAGATGCTCCATGGTGCAGTGAGGAGCAGCCCCCGCACTGTGTCCTTGGGAAGCAGTGGTGGCAGGATGCAGCCAGCAGAGGAGAGGGAAAATAAAGCAGTTTCCTCTTTTAAATCTGCTGGGAACTGCCCCAGCTTGGGCCAGCTGGACTCAGGATGGTGCTGGGGTGTATCTTGCTTGTGCTTCCCTGGGTGCGGTGGTGAAGGGGGCACTGAGGCTGGAGCCGTTCCCTGTGGGTGAGGCTGGCTTCCTTGTGGAGGGCACAGCACTCTCCTGAAATTGAGCTATTGCCAGCTGCAATCTGGGCTTTTCAACCTGAGTTTGGGGTCTGCAGCACAGCCCATCGCCTTGCACGGATGCTGCAATGTTGGGTTGGCTGGAAAGGAGCTCAGCACACTTGGAAACCACAGCTGTGCTTTCCCCAGCATCTCTCCTCCACTCACCTCCTGCATGGGAGGGAAAACCTTTCCCCAGGTGCAGCTCTGGGGCCGTGCAGCCCAACAGGAGAGATTTGTCCGTGCACTCATGGCATCCCAGGCATGTTTCTGCCCAGTACCTCCCAGTTTGGTGAACAGAAGGGTGCTCCAAACCAGCATGGAAATGCCCTCAGCACTGGAGGTGGCTCTGCTCTGCACTGGTGATCAGATGGGCTCTGCTTTGCTCCAAATGAGTGGATTTATCAGGAGATGGCAGCAGAGCTGGAAAAGGGACCATTTGGTTCATTTATCCCGTGGCTGGCACAGAATTGCTCCCAGGGCACTTCCCAAAATCCCACAGAACACATCCACCCCGTGGGCATTCCCCGTGTCCCTGAAGCCCCAGGAGCACGCAGGGGTTTGCACAGACGTGCTTAGGTCTGGCTGCCTCCCCTGTCCTTCGGGACAGGCTGCACTTTGCTGATGTGAAGGGATTTCAAGGCAGCAGCTGGGATGTTCCAATGTCTGCTGCCATTGGGGCAGTCGGGGCGCAGGGTTTGGGGACCAAATGGGGCAATGCAAAGAGGACAGGCACACGGTGGGCGTGCTTTGTGCATAGGGTCAGCTGTGTGTTGTACCCAGGATGGAGGATTTGGGGCACACGAGCAGCACCCAGACCGCTCTTTAGTAGATGGAGGAATTAGTGGAGAGAAGTGCAGCAAAATAACTCAGCAATATGTAATTTTTTTCTGCCTTTCCCACTCCCAGAGCTGCTGTGGGAGCAGAGCAGCTTTGCAAGACCTGGGAAAAGCAAGAACGTTCCCTCACCTGTTTGCTTTTAAACTATTTCTTTTAAGCAACAGCCGAAGAGCAGCAACTTGCTGGACTATAAATTCCCAAATTCCCCTGATCCCGAGCGCGGCTTTTATTCAGATGCAGGCGGCAGAGCGGGGGAGAAGGTGACCACCGGCTCCATAAATATTATATGGGGCGACGGCGCTGCGCGGGGCCGTGGGCGCAGACAAAGCGCGCATTGAGCTGCCGGCCCAGCTGCCGCGGGCGGCCAGGACGGGGGTCAAGGTCAGAGGTGGCCCTGCGCACATTATCCCCCCCCAGCCCCTTTCCCTGTGTCCATAAGGTAAAGTGAAGCGGGTGCTGCTGGTTGTCCCAGTGGGGTCGTGCGGGAGGGGAAACTGAGGCACAGTGCAATGATGCAGTGTCACCCCGCAGCACGGGTGCCATAACACCCGGGGACCCTTAGGGTGGCCCTGTTTTAATCTCCTCCCACTGTGGGTTTTTCCATGGGGAGACCATGGAGGGCTTTAGGGTGCTCCAAGTGCAGCCGAACCCGTCCAGGTTCACTCCTGCTGCCGCTCAAACTTGGATTTTAGAATATTTTACTCCCTCTCAGGCAATCCCTTAGCAACGCTCGTTTCCATGGCAAAGAGCGGAGAACCTTGGTGCTGATGCTGAGCTTTGCCTCAAACTCCCGTTCTGATCTCGCTCCAGGTCCCTGCATGGGGACGGAGCTGGGACCGCTGGTGGTACCCATCCTGCACCATGAACATGAAGCACTGGGCACCGGGAGCTCCTGTGGGAAGGGGATGGGGAGTCTGACCCCATCCCTGTGAGCCCTGCGCTGTGGAAGCGCCATGGGGTGTCTCCAAGTCTTAACGAGAACAGACGAGGCGTGGTTAGCAGTTGGGGCAGATGATCTTTGGAGATCATCCCTTCCAACCAAACTGTTGAGCAGAGCGAACAGTTCTGTAGTTCTTACTCTAAGAAATACCCCCAGAGGCACACGGGGTGAAGCATCACCAGAACGATGCTCCGAGCTCCCTGTTCCCCAGGAGGGCCCTGGGTTTAAACCAAGGGGGTTAGGGGACGGGATGAGAGCTCTCATCTTGGGAAAACACTTATGACTGAGGGGACTTCTCCCAGGTGCAAACCCAGTGCTTGAAGTTGGGGTTTGGTCGTATTTTCCATTTCAGTTGCACCCGAAGGCCGGCGGCCGCTCGCTGGTGGTAGCGCGAGGGCTGGGAACACGGCTGGGCTGGAAGGGCTGCGGTGCTCGTGCTCCTTCCCAAAGGCGACAGTTCACTCCAAAATCATCATCATCCCTGCAGAAAATCCAGATGTAGTGGATGGTTTTTAGCTTTCAAAAATCCCAGCACCGCTCACAGCATTCTGCGGGGAGCAGGCTCGGGTTGGATATTCCAGTTCTCAATGGGGAGAACTCCGCCATGGAGCAGTGGCCAGCCCCGGGATGGGTCCGTTTGGGGGAACACTCGGCTCCAAGCACCAGGGATTACGCAGGGTCCCCCATTTTCCACCCTGATATCAGCATTTCCCAATATCATTTCTCAATTTCCCAACATCAGAACCCAATATCAGCATTTCCGCGGGGAGAATCCCCCCGGCAGCTTGGCCACTGGTGCTCATGTTGATATTTAAGGCCGTGCTGAGCTCTCCACCTGTGGCCGACCCCTCCAGGTCACGGTGCTGATATCAGGAGGTGCCTTCCTGCCTGGTTGCAGGCACCTGACGCCAGCGTGCCCCATTCACAGCCACACAAACACCTCTATTCTTTATTTACGGCAAATAAAACGCACTTAAAAAGAAGCACAGAGAATGCAGCTGCCATCCCCTTCGCTCTGCTCAAGGACAGGCAGAATTCAGCACGACACCACTCACCGTGCACCCACTTCCTCTCCGCAATCAAAACCTTTGCGGTCTTGCAGAATTTTCCTTTGCATCCCACAGCAAAAGAGTCTCAGGAGGAGCCTCGTCCCTCGTGCAGCTGTTCAGTGGGCAGCCCCAGGGCCAGCAGCATTGCACCAGGGGCAAACTGCAAACTGCATCCACCCCCAACCCGGGCAAAGGGGCAGTGCTGCAGTCAGGCACCGATCACACCGTGGTGCAGGGGATGGCCACACTGCAGCCCTCTCCTCGTTGCTCCTGGAGGACATCTTCCTCCCCTGCTTTTATTTTGCTGCAACGGGAGCTAGTTCTTGCAATGCTCCCAAAGGAGTCTTAAAAGCTCCCAAATCTGACAGCTAAAACCGGCTTTCGCTCTGCTCATTTCCAAGTGCTCACCAGCCCTGCTTTATTTACACCGCTCGTTCGAGCCCACCGATGCCCCTGTCCCCCCACCCCCAGCCCCGGCTTTTCTCATGCACACGACAGCACTGGGCTCCACCGTGCTGCTGGGAAGAGGCAAAATTAATCCCTATGGAAATTTATTGAAATGAATTCCATGCTCGGACACTCAAGCTGTTCCCAGCCCGGCTTTTCCCAGGGCAGAGCAGCCGGGGAGGAGGGACCAGGACGGGGCCCCCGGTTCCCACCTGTGTGGGGCAGTGGGATTGGGCCCTTCTCATTCCCTCTGCATGTAGGATCTGCTGAGAGCCCCATCCCAGCCCCATTCCCTGCACCAAGCTCACTGGAGCAGCCTCACCCCAAAGGGCTCTCACAGGGGAGGTGGGAGGCACATGGGGACCCCTTGGTGGCACTGGGGCAGAGCCAGCACCGTGTTGAATCCCAACCCCATAAGGGAGCGGGAGCAATGCCCCCAGAACGGGAGCTCTGCAGCATCTGCATCCCGCAGACAAGGCTCCTTTGAGATCAGGCACAGACATGGCATTGTCAGTGTCAGAAAAAGGGCTGGAGGTGGGAGTGGGGGGAACAGCCTGAGTTTGCAGAGAGCATCATCTTGGATGGGAGGACGGACCCTCACCCCAGAACCTCACTGGAGGCAGGGATCAGGGATTGGGGCTGGGTAAGGCAACAGAAGAGGCACTTGTCGGGGATTTATGCCATGCAGCACTTGTCAGCGCAGGTTTAGCACCCCATAAAGCAGCGCTGAAGGCCGAACGTGAAGGGAGAACACAAAGATGGGCAATTAAGGAGCGAATTCAGGCTCAGGTCCCACCAAGGGAGGGATGCATCGGTGGGGAAGGAGTGTGGGATGGAACCTGGATGCTGATGCTCTGTGTCCCTCCGCAGGAACAGGGCTTTGCTGACTGCATCCCACAGACACGGTGCTGGACCCCCCTCGGGTGACCCATGGGGACAAGGACACAGCTGAGGACACGCCACTGTGCTCCCCGGGGACAGCCTGTTTGCAGCACACCACCGCAAGGCACAGCTCTGGGTGAGGACCTGGGGGGCAGCACCCACCTTTCTGCACACTGGGGTGTGATGTTTGCCCACACCACCAGGAGGGCTCCGAGCAGAGTCTCGGTGTAATGGTGGCACTGTCACCTCCTGGGGATGGGACTCTGGCAGTGCCCGTTGAGGGCTCACACCGGTTTCTTCCTTTAACAGGTGATGTGAGAGGACGCTGTGTGGTCTGGATGGCCAAGAAGGGCTGGAGGAGAGCCCAAGGATGGGCTGAAATGTGGGCAGGGACCGGGCAGGTCCCCTCCCTGTCCCTGTGGTAAGGGCTCACTCCATCCCATGGCTGGATCCAGGAAGGTCCCGGGGCACAGAAGCCGCTGCCACTTGAGCCAGAGGCACCGGGGGACAAGGTCTGCAGCAAAAGGAGGTGAAAAAGAAAACCAACAAGTCTATTAAAGGTGTTCAAAGCCAATGGCAGTGTCACAGCCTGGTCTCCCTTGTGTTGCTGATGTTGGAGCAGAATTTTCCTTTAGGCCACCCCAAACCTTCCCTAAGGGTGCCCAGCCCTGCAGGTGTCCCAGCAGCACTGCAGCCATCCCTGCACAGCCAGAGCAGCCACTGCGCTGCAGGGCAAAGCCATGGGATCAGCTCCTCATGCCTCTCCCGCGTGTGCTCTGCTCTCCCTTTCCTCTTTCCCAGTTCAACACTGGGAACTGGACCAGGTTCCGCATTGCCAAAGCCCAGTGGCAGCGGTGGCACTGGGGGGACTCACAGTGGGGACAGGAGGGGCACCGGTGCCCACTGCTCCCATCCCGCCCCAGCTCGTGCCACCGCTCCCAGGACTCGCTCCAGCTCCCAGCTCCCACGTGCGTGGCTTTAACTCACATTTCAAGCTGCTGCCTCACAGCTGAGCCTGGAAACCCACTCCCTGCAGCTCCCAAACCAGGAGCACCGGTGTCTGTGAGCCCGAGTTCTCGCTCACTGTTGGGATGCCCAAGCTGCGGACCCAGCTCTGGGTCTGGACGGGGCTCTGAGCCCCCTCTAGGACCCCCCCCATCAGCCCGGACACTTTGGGATGAGCACCAAAACGCAGCGCAGCTCCATGTGGGCGCAGCACGAGGCCGTCCTCTCCCAAACCCATCGCACCGGCACCGCACGCGCCCGCAGCAGCATCCCACCGCCCAAATATTGAGCGATACATTCAGTCACCCCGCGGAGGGCCGGGGCAGCGCGGCCGAGGGAGCGTGGCAGTTTGTTATGCTAACCGAGGGGGGCTCCGCTCGGGGGGACGTGTCGGAGAGGTCTGAAGAGCAAGGAGTTCACAGGCCCTCTCCCTTTGTCATGCTAAAAGTGCAACACAGAAAATATATACAGGCAGCTGCTCAATGGAGCGTGAAATACAAGTGATTTCTCCGGGAGCTCTGGGTAATGCAATGCAGCCCAGACAATGCCCGCCGCAGCCCCGCCGCCTTTGTGCGAGATGGAAAACTTCGGCGGGGGGAACAGGACGGCAGCTCTGAAACCTACAGCTGCCCCAGAGGGCAAAGTCCCTGAGAGGGTCCCCAACACCCACCCACTGGGTCCCCAACACCCATAGGGTCTCCAACACCCATAGGGTCTCCAACACCCATAGGGTCTCCAACACCCATGGGGTTCTCGGCCATGGGACCCATGGCACTCAGTTGCACCATCCCCGGGCTCAGCTCTGGGGTGGGCACAGTGTGGCCCCAGCAGCGGTGGGGACACGGCCGGGCCTGGCACCCCGTCCCCGAGCACGGGGTGCGGACCCCGTTAACGCGACGCCGACTTCCCAGCAGCGCCGAGCACCGCCCGTGGCAGCAGCTCCTATTGCTGATGCAAATTGGGGCATCCCGCAGGAGGAGGGAGCGGTGTAAAATCAGCCCTCAAAAGGGCTTTTGTGTCTCCGGGGCTGAGGTGCTCGGAACATCCATCTTTCCCCTTTCCCTCCTTTTTTTTTTTTTTGTGGTTGGAGCTGAAACCCGACACCGGGGCGGGGGGTTCCCGGGGCCCCGCATTCGTTCCAGGCACCCCCCGGTGCAGCCCCTGTGAGGGGTGGGGGTCCTGGGGGGGGGGTGGGGGTCGGGATACTGGCGGTGCTGGGGACGGGGGGCTCTGCTCGTGGTGGGGGCACCCAGCAGTCAGCAACGAAGGGGGGGAGGGGGCTCCGGGGCACCGCAACCCGTGAGCTCGGCCCTATCGGTGGAGGGCTGCGCGGCCCCGGGGGTGTCTGGGGAGAATGCTGCTCCCCCCTTCCCCTCCCGCCCGGGTACCCCAGCCCACGGGGGACGCTCGGGGCACGGGCGGAAGCGACATCTAGCGGGAACGCATCCCGTCGCCCGGAAGATCGATATCCATGGCAACCCCCGGGCATCGCCCCCACCCGGACCGGGGGCACCGGCAGCACCAGGGACCCCTCCCGTTGGGGTGGGCGGGTCAATGTGACGTGCTCCCGAGCACCGTGCCGGGCCCGGGTCACCCCGGAGTGCCAGGAGCAATGCGCGATGCTGTTCGCAATGCACGCAGCAATGCACGGCAGGGTTTGCAGCACGCAGAGCGATGCACGGCGCACAGACCCTTTCCCTGCCGCCAGACAGCGCTGCCCTGGCATCGCCCACTTTGTCCCCTCCGGTGTCACGGGGCAGCAACGGGATCAAACGCATCAAACGCTCCGTGCGGGAAACGCACGCAGAAGGAGCTGCAGCTCCCAGACCTGCGCACGCCTCTGCGCTCCGAGCACACCGCCGTGGGGCTGCGTGCAAGGGTGGGCATTGCAAAGCCTCCCTTTGTGCACACGTACAGCACACAGGGCGCACGCACGATACACACGAATGCACGCGCTCTGCAGAGGTGCACGCACGCAACGCAAACATCCGCACGCGCCGTCGCGGGACCACAGCTCCCAGGAGCCAGCGCCCGCGGAACTCACGGCCACCAGAGAGCCCGCCCCCCCGCGGTGATTGGCCAAAGAGCTGCCAATCACCAGGATGACGGCGTCGGATTGGCCAGTGGGGAGAGGAGGCGGTGAGCGGGCTTCCTGCGGCCGCCTTTGCACTGACCCCAGCATGGTGAGCGCGGGGCGGGGGGGGGGGTGCGCGGCCTGGCACGGGGCGGGCACGCGCAGGGGTGCATAGCGGTCCGGGGGAGGTGCATGCTCCAAGGTGCATGGTTGGGCTGTCCCGAGGGGGTTACGTTCAGGGGGTTGCATGCTCAGGGTGCTTCAATGTGGGTGCATGCCTAGGGGTGTTGCAAAGTGCGTGCTCCAGGGTGCATAGCCGAGCCTGTTCTGGGAGGGGGTGCATGGCCGGAGGTGTTGCATGGTGGATGCATGCTTAGGGTGCGTGGCCAAGGCGGTCCCGGTGAGTGCACAGCCAGGGGTTGCACATCCAGGTTGGCCAGAGGAGAGTCTGTGTTTGAGGGGTGCATGGCCAAAGGTGCACGGGCTGTCCTAGGGGACTGCATCCGGGGGGTTGCATGCTCAGTGTGCTCCAGAGTGAGTGAGTGCATGCCCAGGGGGATCCCAGGGTGGGTGCATGCCTAGGGCTGCACGCCCAGGCTGTCCCACAGGTGGGGTTGTGGCAGTGCACCCCCTGAAGCTACCCCCCCGTGCAGGCGGTGATGGGGGTGCAGGTGGTGGTGAGCCTGCTGGCAGCGAGCATCATGCAGAAGTTGGCCCCGCACTGCTCCTTCGCTCGCTGGCTGCTCTGCAATGGCAGGTATGCCCTCCCCCGGCCCCTCACCCACACCCCACAGAGTTGGGGGTACACCCAGCCCCACTGACACCCACTGCCATGCAGCCTGCACCGCTACAAGCACCCGTCAGAGGAGGAGCTCCGTGCCCTGGCAGGGAAGCAGCGCCCCAAGACCAAGCGGGACAGGTCAGCACTGGGGACACCCAGCGGGGGCGGTGGGTGGGGGTGGTGGGAGCGATCCCCAGCGTTGGGTTCCCCTTGAGCTGCCTGAGGGCACCAGGGGTCCCTGCAGAGGGATCTGGACAGGCCGCGTCGATCGGCTGAGGTCAGTGGGATGAAGTTCGACAAGATCAAGTGGCAGTTCTGCACACGGGTCACAGTAACCCCATGTGTCGCTACAGGCAAGGGAGGGACGTGGTCAGTGGATCGATGGGGGTGGGTCGGGTGGGACTTGGCAATCTTAAAAGTCCTTTCCAACCTTCGTGATCCTATGGTGAGGAGCTCCCAGGCAGGGATTTGCAATGCCGGGGGACCCGAGGGACGTGCCAGCTCCGCACCCGGTTCCCCAGCCCCATCTCCCCCTTGCAGGAGGATGAATGGTGTGACAGATGACAAGCCGCTCTCAGTGCCCCGTGACATCGACCTGCACCTGGACACCTCCCCCATCACCGCCGTGGACGCTCTCGGTACCTCCCAGCGCCCTTGTCCCCTTGCACCCACCCCTGGTGGGTGACCCACGGCCACCACGGCAGTGACGTCTCCTCACGACCCCCAGTGCTGCGCTATTTCCTGGAGTACCAATGGTTCGTGGACTTCGCCGTCTATGCCACCGCTGTGTACGTCTTCACCGAGGGCTACGGCTGCGTGGTGGAGCCGCAGAGGGAGATGAACCTGGGGGTGCTCTGGTGCCTGCTGACTGTCTTCTTCTCCGTGTATCCTTGCTCCTGCTGCTGCCGCATGCTCCTTTTCCTTATTGGTTTTTTTTTTTGCATTGAAACACCATTTGGGGTGGAAGATGTAAACTGATGGACTTACAAAGCGTTGCTGCTGAGCTGTGCCTAATGAGAGCCTTCCCTTTGGGCCTAACGACATGGATGGTGTGGGGGTTGTCCCTGCAGCCCCCCGTTTCCTTGACAGCCCCCCCTGCCCCCAGCAAGGTGTTCTTCATGGTGATGCGCCATTACTTCCGCTCAGAGGAGGGCGGCGAGCGCTCCGTCTGCCTCACCTTCGCCTTCTTCTTCCTCCTCCTGGCCATGGTGGCCCTGGTGGTCCGTGAGGACTACCTGGAGTTCGGCCTGGAGCCCGGTGGGTGCGGGGGGCCAGGGCCAGGTCGGTGGCCCTGGGCACCTGCTGATGGCTGTGGTGCTGCCCACAGGGCTGGACAGCGTCAGCAGCAACCTGGAGAGCGTCCTGAAGCCACGGGGATGGGATTGGACGTGAGTTGACTTCAGGATGGGAAATGGTGGTTTAATTTGGGAGTTTCTTTTGAAAACGGTGCTTTCTCCCTTTGTCACCCAAAGGGCCGAGGGTCCCTCAGGGCTCTGCAGGATCGGGTCAAGCTGTCTCCCCGCCTTCCCTTGTTTTTCTGCAGGCTGCCCCTCGCCAAGCTGGCCTTCAAGCTGGGGCTGGTGGCCCTCTGCTCCTTCCTGGGTGCCTGCCTGACCTTCCCGGGGCTGCGCTTGGCCCAGACGCACCTCGATGCCCTCCGGATGACGGCCGACAGACCCCTGACTCAGTTGGGTGACATCATGGAGTGGGGATGGGGTGTAGGGGCTGGGACCCCCCAGCAGAGAGTGAGGGGGATCCAGGGAGAGGGAGGAGACGGGGACATGGTGCCTGATGTCTGGACCACAGGGTTCTGCTCCACGTGAGTTTCCTGGCTCCGGTACTGGTGGTGGTGCTGTGGATCAGGCCCATCTCGCGGGACTTCCTGCTGCACGCGCCCATGGGCAAACAGACGGTGCAGATGTGAGTGGAGCAAGGCGGGCAGCGGCCTTCCTCCGAGGGGAAACTGAGGCACGGGTGCGCCCCGTCCCCATTCCTTCCCTGGGGGATTCCAGAGCGTGGGACCCCTCCCGGCAGCCCCGTCCTCTCACCCCACGCAGCCTGTCGGACTCGGCCTACAACACGGCGCGGCTCTGGGCCGTGGTGGGGCTGTGCGGGCTGCGCCTGGCGGCCACCCGCCCCCACCTGCAGGCCTACCTGGGCCTGGCCGAGCGCTGGGTGCAGCAGATGCGGAAGGAAGCGGGACGCATCGCCGCCGTGGAGATCCAGCGCAAGGTGCGGGCGCGGGGGCCGGGCTGCGGGCCGGCTGTCGGCCCCAATGCTGATGGCCGTCTGTGCACAGATCACGAGGATTTACTGCTACGTGCCCGTGGTCAGCCTGCAGTACTTGGGACCCATCATCCTCACCCTGCACTGCGCGCTGCTCCTCAAGACGTTGGGTGAGTCACCGCCGGACCCAGCTCCAGGGCTCCGGGCTGGGGACACGGGGACTGACCCCCAGCTGCTGTCTTCTCTGCCCCACAGGGCACCACTCGTGGGGGCTGTACCCGGAGCCCCCTCTCGTCCCCGTGGCAGTGGCCGTGGCACCATCGCGTCCCGGCGGTGAGGATGGGGAGGACGTGCGCGCGGCGGTGGAGCAGATCACGGGCGTGCTGGGCAGCATCCTCACCCCGCTCTTCTTCCGTGGACTCTTCGCCTTTCTCACGTGGTGGGTGGCTGTGTGCCAGGTCGTCACCAGCCTCTTTGGCCTCTACTTCCACCAGTACCTGGCCGTGTCCTGACTGGGAGAGCTGGGACGTGCGCTCGTGTCCCATGCCCGTGAGGTGCTTGTCTTCGTCACCTCACTCCTGCCTCGGTTGGTTTCCCTGCTTCCATGTGCCTGTGGGACATGGGGACACTCCTGCAGCCAGCTCTTGGCAGGATGGGTTTTATGCATCGGGGTGCGGCAGTGCGTTGCCTCTCCCCTTCTGCCGCCCATCACCGCTGTGCCTGTCCCCATCCCTCCAGCCCCACGTGGTGACGTTGGAGCCGGGTTCCCACAGTGGGGTTTGCTGCTGCCAGCTCCAAGCCATTGCCCAAAGCTCTGCTGCCAGCAGGGATCCCGGCAGGGATTGTTGCAGTGCCGCGGGTTTGGGGCAGCAGCCTTGCTTCCCGGAACAGACTCTGGGGTTTGCTCTGCATAGTTTGCCTCTCCTGACTGAGAGTGTGTGTGTTTTTGTAGGGTCTCTGCTCCGCCCAGCGGGGTCAGAGCTCTTGGGGTGGTCCCTCTGCTTGGTGTGAAATCCTTAGGCCCAGCAGCTTGTGCTGTTGGCTGTTTTAGAAATAAAGAAGTAACCCAGAGCTCGTCTGGTCATCCCAGAGCTCCTGCTTTGTTTGCGTTTTGCTGCCCTGCAGCCCCTCCTGGAATTGCTCTAGCAGCAAGGGGTTGAGGCTGGAACACAACCAGGCCAATATGGCACTGCTCATCCCAGCAGGGGTTAGGGGGTATGGGGTACGCAGCCCTCGTGCAGCTCTGATGGGCTCTTGGAGGCAGCAGCACGGTGAGTGCCGGTCCAGCTGCATGTAAAAGGATTAGCAGGTCTGGGCTGCTCAGAGAAAGGAGAGGGGCTCTGATCCTATTTGATAGCCTTGTAATGGTCTTAATTCCCTCTTGCTAAGGGCCGAGATGAGAGGGGAGCTCTCTGCCCGGTGTTAACAGGGCTAATCCAGACAGCCCTCCTCCAGCAGTGCCCAAACTGCAGAAAAATAGAGGGGAAATTTCCCTCTTGCAAAGGGATGGGGAAACCTGAGCCCAGAGCAGCACCACGGATCAGCACAAGGCAACGAGAAACAGCTCCAGCAGCACTGTCACCAAGGGGCGGGTGGAAAGGTGCAAGGAGGGAGATTCCCCCAGGGCCCGGATGCAAAGAGGCCTGTCCCATTAAGAGCCAGCCCAACCGCCTTGATGGCTCATTTATCTAATTTTCCTGAAGCATGTGCAGGAAGCAGCCGGGGGCTGAGCTCGGGGAAGCGCTGGCAGCGGGAGGAGGGTTGCTAGGGCCCGGGGTTGTGCTGCAGTCAGACACGCAGACAGTTCCTCCCCAGAGATCTGCCCAGACGTGACCCTCTCAGGCGGGGACAATGACTGATAGACTCGCCAAGAGCAGGAGACAGATCCACCAGCGCTGAAATTGGGCCACATCAAATAAAATGAGCGAGCACCCCCATCTTTCTCTTCCCCAGAATTATTTCACTCTTTGTATCCTTTGCTTTATTTGGGTGATGGTACGGGCTGGGCTCTGCTCCACAAAGGGCCGCACTCAGGCTCTCGGCAGAGAGGGGCAGCTGGGACCGAGCAGGTTTGTGCTGCAGAGGCTCTGCAGGCACCAGGACGCCCTGCTGTGACCCGGGGTTGGCCTTGCATCGCCCCTATTCCCAGGGTGCACACCTTCCTCCAGCTGCCATCGAGTTCCTGGAGGTCCTCCTTCGTGCCCCAGGGCAGGGAGGAAAGCAGCAATCCCTGCTTCCATCCCAAGTGGGATCCCCTTGCCACCCTTACCGCCCGCATCCTGCTCGGAGCAGCAGCAGATCGCTGACCCCCAGCTCGTTCTGTGCCCAGCAGCACAACCATGGGTGGGGAAGCACAGCCCAGCCCCCGGTAAGCAGAGGTGGAGATGCCAGCCTCTGCTCACAGGATCGAAGGAGCTGCTGCAGGGAAGGTGGATGTGAGGGCTGCTGTTCAGCTCTGCCTCGGGCTTCCTGCAGGGGTTGGTGCACGTTTTGCAGCCCGTGGTCCCTGGTTTCCCTGGGGGTGCAGCAGGGAGCGCAGAAGGCAGCTACACGGGGCCGGATCCGTCCCCACCGCCCAGCAAGGAGTAGGGGACAGCAAAGCACAGCCACCCCACAGCCACACGAGGCCTGAAACGCAGCTGAAAGCACTGAAAACCCCAAGAGCTGAGCAGGGCCGAGCAGAGCGGGGGGGACCCCAACTTGGGGGAAGCCACCGGGCCATGGCTAAGCCGACAGTGCCACCTGCTGCCACTGCACACCCGTCCCCGTCCCACTCTGCGGCGCCGGGGACGGGCACAGCAGATGGTTCCGCTGGGGAGAAGCGGAGGCTTTGAAGCAGTTCCTGAGCTGCTCTTCCCCATCTTCCAAAGCACCCCCAGGGCACTCGGGTGGGAGCTCCGGGCACAGAGCTGTGGCAGAACCATGAGCCCCAGCCCTTACATCGCCAAGTTCAGTCCCTCGGTAAATCCACCCAACGTGCCACGCTCCTCTCTCCGACGCACAGAGTACAACAGAAGGGGCCTTTCAGAGCCTGCAAAGTCAATTAGATTTTTTATTAAATATACATCCTCTCTTGGCACAAATCTTAAAATATATAAACGTTATATATATAACAAAGTGTCTTCACTGCAATAAAATAGAACTCCAGATCCAAGAAAAGCAGTCAAAAATTGACGCACGCGCACACACGCACACGGATGGTGAGGACACGTCTGGACAAAAGGCATTTAGCAGTGTTTGTGCTAATATATGCATAGACCACACAGGCAGCGAGCAGCGCCGGGACACCCTGCATCCATCACGTGGCGTGGAGGGGAGCAGGAAGCATCAGCCCTGCAGTAACAAAGGCTGTCATGCAGGACGGCCCCACACCTCCTCCTCTGCACCGGCCCAGGAGAAAGGGGTTGGACAATGCTCATCCCGTGGGTTTCAGTGATGCCCCTGCTGTCCCTGCACCGCTCGCACTGAGCACAGCACTGCACAGAGGTACCCAGAGAGGAGGTGATGAGCAGCTTCGTGGTGAGCCAAGGGAAGGCGTGAGGCTGGGCAAGGAATCCAAGAACCTTCCCAAAACCTTCTGCCCCGTCACCTCGTGCCTTTACCTCCTTGCCCCAAGCAGAAGCCTCCTTGCCTGTGAGCAGGACTGCTTCGGGGATCCCTATCAACGCTCCAGTTTTGTCATTTCAGATGCATTTCATTGGACCTGATTTTCTCGAAGTGCGAGTGCAGAACTAAAGGTGCAGAAGCAGGAAGAAAAGGAAAAAAAAAAATAAAATAAAAGCACAGATGAACGTTTGGCAGTAATGCGTTCGAGAAAGGTAAGACGCGTGACTCGAAAATTAAAGCAAGGAATTTCAAAATGAAAACTTGTGGAATTTGGGGTAGCAAATTAGTTTTAAAGAGAAGATGAACTAGAGGACATTCCTGTTAGACTTCTCTTCGTTCTCAGAGCTCAAGGAATGGCTCTCGGCCAGCACACAGGCACCTCCCCTTCCAAATCACCGTGCCCAGAGCTCCTGGGGCGCTCATTCCAGGCAGCACAGAGATCTGGAACGTAATTCATGCAAAGATTAAGAGAAGGGAAGAGAACACTCCGTTTCTCCTCTTTTACATTCAAACCAAAGAAAAAGAAGTATTCAAAACAGCCCAAAGCGGTGACACAGTTATTCTCCTGCCCAAGAAATAAAAGCACCAAAACAATTACAGGCTGAATTCAGATCTCTCTCCGAACAAGCGCTCAGCCTGCAAAACCGGGAAACGTGTTTGGCTAACAGTTCACTGAATTCAAATCAGGTGGAGCTGCTAATGAAGGAACAACTTCTCTCGGCTCAGTTCTTCCGAGCCGGGCTGTGCTTCAGGCTTCCATGCTCAGCTCAGCCCTCAGGCTCCTGGCAGGCTGCGAGGTGCCACAAGCCATCCCCTCCCCGGGATCCCTGCTCACCAACTCACCAGCTGCATGGCCCAGCATGGCAAGAGGAGCCCTGCGAGTCCCCCTCCTCCCATGCAGTCCCAAACAAGTCGTCAGCCATCAGTGTAAACCCTTGCTCAGTCAGGACCCAGGAACAATGAAGCCACCTCTGTTGCCACAGGGGTTCGGTGACGCTCAGCATCTTGTAATACAAGACCTGCTGTGCTTGCCCCAACCACCCACCGTACTGTAGAGCAAAGCAGCCTGCCTGAGCTTGGTTGGTGCAGCCCAGCTTCCTCTGCTGTCACTACGGTACTCATCAGTGCAGAAAGGACTGTGCTTCGAACCAGCAGCCTCCAAGCTGAGCGACAACTCGGTGTGGGTTGTACACGCACGCACACACCTACACACAGCCAGCACGGACACTCCTCGGTGCTGGCCTGCACCTCGTTCCTGCACTGAGATGCAGCTGCCTCAGGAATTCCTCACCAGGCCAAGAGAGATCAAGGCAAGAGCAGAAGTAATTGGCTTCTCCATTGGAGAAAAGAAATCAGAGCTCTTGCAAAGGACTGAACATTTCACCCAATGAAGAAAAGAGCTGATCATCTTCCATTAGCAATGGAGTAAAAACATACAGAATCGTGGCTATCATCTCTAACGACTCTTATGACGACACCTAACATTTAATTACAAGGTAAGACGGTGACTGCAGTCAAGTTTCACAACGGAAATCATCATTTGTGGGCTTAGAGGCAGAAATCACTGCGGTTCATACCCTGCCCATCCACAACCATTAGAGTAGGATCGATCCCTGTGCTCAGGAATCAACACGCACGCTAATACTTCAGGATGCTGGCTCCCCGCCACGTCCACCAAATGGAAGCACAAGTGCTCGATTCCTAGGGAAATATTTGGCATTAGAAGCAAGTTATGCTCCGAAGAACAAGTGCAAAGACAAAAGAAAGGAAAAAGCTATTTCTACCAGTTGTGCAATTACCTCCATTCCCATTAATAAAGCCGTGACACGAGGCTCAAACTACAGTGACTAAAATATATACACCAGAGAAGGACAGCTTTTAAATTATGCCTTATTTTTCTTTTGTACGTTATCTCCCCTCTACATGGGCTGTATCAGCTGGAAAGGGATTTTTAATCTTGGTTTGTGGAATCGGATTCCCACAGAAGTCTAAAGCTTGTCGTGACCTCTCCTGCACTCCGAATTTAATACAGGAACAGAACATAAAACAAAGCCACCCTCAGATCTCCATTTCTCTGAAGCCTGACTTGAAATAGAAACAATGAGAGGTACTTTACCGTTCATTTTCTAATTGCAACTGGGAATGATTGGCACTGTCCATAAGCTTTGAGGGGTCAGAACTGACCGTGGAGCCCATTCTCCTGAGGACACGGTCCAGAGGAACTCTAGGATTGAAAGCAAGTGGGTTTGGGTGCGGACTAACGAACACAGCAGGCACCAAAGGACAACGAGGTTGTTGGGAAGCAGGGCCACCAGGCTGCGTTCACCAGACACAAGCAGCCTTTGGGGGGCAGCTCAACCTGCATCACGTGTGCATCTTTGAGATGTTTGTTCCTGCCACGTGCATAAAGCAGCGACGATAATACTGAAGGACAGAACTGCTGAAAATTGAAGTATGTAACAGTTCCCTTTTCTCGCCCAGGGCACTACAGCCTGCCAAATCCCTGGGAGAACTGCTGCCTTGAAGACCATGACGACAACGGAAGGGTTCCGACGGCCCGAAAGCGCTACTGCAGTTTGATCCAATCCAGTCTGTGATCCCAGGCGCAGCCCCAGTCAATGACACCGACAAGCGTAAGAATTTGATCTACAAAACTGCTCAGAACTTTCCTCCCCTGCTGTCTGCAGTCTTTGGTAATCTCAGGGGAACACTGCACGCAAGGGAGAATTTATGCAACTCAACCCAGAAACGAAAAGAACGTCTGAAAACAGGCAGCACTTCCAGCCAGAAATCCAGAGCTCACATTCAGCTTCCAGAAGAAAAAAAAAAAAAGTGACCCGGACCTGTTAAATCCTGCTGCGTCCTGTTTCACGGAGCCCAGTGCTTACACAGGTCAGAGGAATCTGGCATTCCCGACAGATTAACTGGAATATTGCACTTGGCAGACTGCCTCCAGCCTGCACGTGCTCGGCAGGAAGCGCCTTCCAGGAGCTGCGCTCACTCCCCACGCTCGGGAGTTCATTCCAGCAGCACTGAGTCCTCTCTGTCTCCTCACCCCTCTCCACCTGCCCAGGGAGCAGACGTGGAGCGCAGCAGCACACGCTTGTTTGTATGAGAGGCTCCACTCCCAGCATCAAAGGGCAATGCAGAAGGATGAGGCAGCCGCTCTAGAGGACGCCGTTCTGCGGAGCGGCGGAGAGAATTTCATTTAGGAAAGGGTTAGTTTCAGGTTGACGTTTCAAAACGACGCGGAGGCTCATTAAAAAAAGAAGGAAATAACCAAACAAGAGCACAAAAGGAACAAAGAAACAAACAGGAAAGGTAAGTTCTCAGCTGCAGGAGAGCACGTACGGAGCGAGGGAACGCTAGCATTGCTCTTTCTACACGTGTCGTGCTTTTCTCCAGCGGGGGCTGCGGGGATTAAGCTACTACCTTTCAACATTAGTGCTGTGCTGTAATTTACGGAGAAGGATCTGCGTCAGGTCAAAGGTTGTGAAGCTTATTCCCACTGCAATCGGACCTTTGACCCAATTCATGCTGAGTCCTTTGTACAAACCACGGATTAGTCCCTCTTCTCTTATAATCTCCTGCATGGTGAGAAGGATGGAACTGTACGTGTGTCCCATAACCCCCGCCGTCTGCATTCGCCGGCGAACCACGTCCAGGGGGTAAGACGCCGACTGGCCGATCAAACCCGCGCAGGCACCGAACAAAAGCCGCTCCGGAGGGGATGGCTGCGATTTCCCACTGTGATCTGGGAAAGAGAAAGTAGCAGAGTGTGGAGAGCTCCCTGCAATAAACGTATGACTCAGGTCAAGTGGGCCATGAGCCAAAGAGAGGAGCGAGTGCCAGGGTGTCGTTCCCGATTTGGTTGTTAGCTGGCTTGGGAAGTAACCATGTCCTCTCTGCACTCAGGACTTGCAGAGGAACAGGGAGGTGAGAGGTGGAAATGCTGCTCTTCTGCAGCTTGCCCTCTTCAAAGTCTGGGACTGGGGAGAGGGAGGCACAGGGCATCCTCCACAAGCACAGAACTTAACAATCGGCTTCAAGGCCAGGAAGGGGACTTGCACCACGGGATTCAAACACCTGAAATTGGCCAAAAGCCTACACCACTTCATCTGAAAGCCAAGAAAACAAAGGATCCATTACCTGCATGTAGTTTCTTCAGTGTCTCATAGGTGAAGAAGCTAAGCCCAGCATACGGAATCACTCCAAGGATGGTTGGTGTAAATCCCCTGTACAGCGTTTTCAATCCTTCCTCTCGGGATATTCGGATGAAGACATGAACAATATTGCTGTACCTGGCACGTGGACACAGGAAAACCAAATCTGCGCTAGTTAGTGCCTGCACATACGGGTAATGTTTCCAATAGGGCTTTCTGAAGGATCAACAATTAATTAATTCGGCTCTGAGCTCATCAGACAGCTCAGAAAGGATTTCAGAAACCTATCTGCAAGCGGAGAAGCCAGTCACCAGCTCTCCCCCAGCCCTATCACAATATGCTGCCCTGTCTGTTCGGTCTCCCCGAGACACTGTGCCAGCTGGCCTCCTAGCAAGCCAACAAGCAGGTTTTTCTGGGGAGGTTTTTGACTATCCTGCTCCTTCCACTCCCAGGACTAACCAGGGTTCTGGTCATTTCATCAGCGCTCAGACCCAAGCGGTAACATGTTTATTACACCAAAGGCTCCGAGCAAGAAGTGACCCAGAAAACGGGAATAAAACCATCTGACCTTAAAAGAAAGCTCTGTGTTTGTTCGTGGTGGTGGTACTTGCTTTCATTAGGCACTTACATCTCCTTCGGCGTGACAGCCATTCGAGCACGGACCATATCCAAGGGGTAGGTTAACATGGCAGCCGTTGTGCCTGCCAGAGAGCCAGCAATGAATCGAGGAAAGGGTGTCAGCGCTCTAAAGTAAGGTGAGAGAAGAGACCAAACAGATCACCTGGAGATGGTAATGCGATGTGGCTTTTCAGCAGGACTCTACTCTACCAGCTACTGAATCCCTTCCCTGTCTGTGTACTTCAGAGAGCTGGGTGGGTACGGGTTGGAGCAGCTGTGGTTTGCCACAGCTATTTCAAACTGAGGTCTTAGAGGACACTGAGGACAGCACGGCTGACCTGGGGTGTCTCAGACACCGCGTGCCCAAGAGCAAGAGGCTCAGGCTGCAGGCACGTGAAGGGCTCTGCTAGCAGCAGAAGGCTGGGTCTTGTTGCTTCTCCTGCACAGAAATGCTCTTTGCTTTGTCTGCCCACTCTCAGCACAGGGAAGTGTTAACTCAACATCTAGGCCACTTCTTGCTCAGGCCTCTAGAAAACAGTCTTCTCACAAAGGTCTCCTCTGTGCAGGACTAGAAACCCAGCACGTTGCTCAGCCCCCTCGCACGCTGCTCTGCAAAGCCATCGAGAGCAGGGCTGGCACAACCCTGGGCCGGGAGCTTTCAGCCCAGCAGGCCTGAAGAAAGCAGAGAAACGTGCTCCCTCCCTGCAACCTACAGCCCCACAAAACGCTCCATCCTCCTCCTCTGCAAGGATCAAAGCCACGCTGCGTCTTACTTTCCCTGGAAGCCGTAGTAGCTGCCCAGGAGCTGCTTGTACTCCTCGTGGGCGCAGAACTGAATGGCAGCGTAAGGGATCACGCGCACCATGGTGGCCGAGTTCCCCCTCCAGAGACTCCAGAAGCCCTCGTTGAGGTAGGTGCGATAAATCAGCCTGTAGGCTTCCTGCAGGCAACGGAGCAAAGGTCAGATGGGAGATCATGATAAGAGGAGTCCAAACAATAGAGGGGGAAAAGGTGACCCTGCAGCTTAACCCCTCCGAAGCCTCCCTGCCCCCTACCCCTGCTGTCAGCTGTTACAGCCCCGACTCTGGAATGAGACAACTGAAACCTGTTCTCTAGGGAGAACGACTTACATACGTTAAAGCAAAAACAACGGGAGCTGGGAAAACAGTTTCACATCCTTGTTTTCCCTCTGAGGCCAAGGCACAGAGTTGGGCTGATGTTTTTTTTCCAACCCAAATTAATCTTCTTAGCGTAAGACAGAAGCATTTGGATGATACATATTAGCACAGCACGCAGGGAACAGCCGTAATGCACATGCAGCAGAACATCCAGCGTGCCACGAGAGGGATCAGCGCCCGCATTCAGATTTCCCAGACATCCTGAAACAAGTCCAGGGGCAACTAGGGGGAAGGAACAACCACGGGAGAAGGGAAAAGCTCGGAGCCAGGTCACAGCACCTGCTGCCACATCACAGGTAGCACCTGCAGAATGAGGACCCAGTCCCCCAGTGCTTGGCAATGGGCAAAACCATCAGCAGGAGCGCTACAAACAATACTATTTCCAGTCCTTCCCTCTGTGCTCTTCCACTACAGGTGCTGCTGATAAAGCCCAGGTAAGTCACAAACAAACAAAAGATGCTTTTAGGGCGATATTGCTACCATTAATCGAACACTTCGGGTGAACGGGAGACAGACACATCACCTCACCTTGGCAGAAAATCTTTTTGAAGACACTGAAAAGAAAAAGCGAGCGTTAGGTCTCAGTACACTTAGAAGGATCAGAGAGACCATTGCATTTAATCTAAGAAATAGAGGTGTTTTATCTCAGAGATAAAAATAAAAGGAATTAATGCAAGACAAAAAAAAACAGTGATTCTTTGCAAGCAGCAAAGGCTTCCCCAAGGTGAGCGCTCACCAACGCTGCACGGCAGAGCAGGAGCTCGTTCCTCCACCTGCTTTTGCAAAAACACTCTGTCACTTCTTAATTTACAGGAGTAAAAAAAGCAAATAAGAGCATCAATTAAAAAAAGGGCAGGCGCCAAGCTCGGGTTTGAGCAGCGCGTTTCCACGCACAGGTTGCAGCCCAGCGCTCCCGCCCGGCGCAGCTCTGCGAGCGAGGCTCCACGCTACAATGGTTTCATCCTCACAAAACTCAGATGAACACTCGGCTTCTTTTCTTGCATCCATTCAAATTGACAGCATCTCTTTAAGTATGTAACACGGGAGGCCTGGGGAAGCCAGCTTTATTTGGCATGCAGCAGCTCTGCTTTGTAACATCCCTGCAGCAGGAAGGAAACCCAGGCGAAAACACGGACAGCAACGCTAATGAAACGTGGTTCCAATTAAGTCTCTGTTGCAGTTTCTTTCGAACTCCTTTGAGACTTGTAACCTCTCAAGTGTGTCAAACAATCGCATGCAAATACATTTTCACTGCGCTGCTCCTTTATGCAATTCAAAGCTTTTTTTTTTTTTAATAACGAACACCACCCCTGTAACCGCTCAGGGCTGACTGCAATGGAAAAGAAACCTCTTCCCCACTCCCACGGGAACTGGGTCCTCAGATCAAAGGACAATCTCCCACGTTCACATGACCCCAAGATGCTTTCCCTCCTCGCAGAAAGGGAACGGGGCCGTGGTGGAAGCCTCCACCGCAGCAAGAGAGTGGGAAACCCACCGGAGAAGAAATGGGGCAGAACAGGCCATCTTTAGTCATATCCTCTGCAGCAAGTTTAATGGGCCAAACACCCAATGAACCAAACAGGACCTGTAGAACGCGCAGGGCTGCGCGTGTTAAGGGTGATTTATACGGACAGCTGATGACTCATCCCAATTCGGCAGCTCCCGTCTCACCTCTGATCCTGACATCCCAACCTCAGATGAACCGCAGTGCTCGTTCTGCTGGGGAAGCACAGCACGTCCTCCGTGCTCACAGACGCAGCCCCTGGCTGCAGCCAGCCCGGGCTGAGCTCCCCGCAGCCTCAGCTCCCTCATCTATATCCCTGCTACGCCGAGATTGGAAATCACGTCAAATGAAAGTCAATTTAAAATTAAATCTCGTCCGGGGATTACAGTAAACCTACCCAATTCATTTAATCTGGGATGTCAGCTGGATTTAAAACTCCTGGCCTCACCAAATGTCTACTCTACCAGCTGGATGCGCCCTTCCCACCACGCAGCTGGTGGCTTTCATGCTGAAATGGGGGAACTGGGAGGAGCCCGTGGTGGGGCTGAACCCCAAACCCCACTAAATGCACGAGCATTTTCTGTTCCCATTAGCTGAGCATCATTGTTAGCTACACACTAAGTTGAAGGGTTCCAAAAAGCATTCTGAAATACAAAGCTAGGTACGCCAGCTTCGTTGTCTCTTGTAGACGCTTTCCATCATCAACCTCAACTCCAACCACAGCAGTTCAGCTGGAACAAAACACAACTCTCACCAGAGAAGGCTGCACACGTGAGCAGGAGCTGCCTGGCAGCCAGCAACCAGCAAGCAACTCCAGCAGCTCCGTCACCTCCTCCCATTTCTCCCACTGAACCTCGCTCCCTTCCCCTCTCACCTTATTTCTCCAAATTGAACAAGCACTGAAATCTGAAGTGCTACCAATCATCCCCTCAAACGTAGCCCAGCTGCTCTGCACCCTCCCTTATGGCACGGAACGCTCACGAGCCGCAGCCAACTGTCCCCAGCCAGCGATGCGTGCACCACGCTGCACTGAAATAGCAAAGCTCTTGCTGACTACCACGAGACCTGGATCCAGAAGCACCGTCCAGATGAACAGCTGATTGACATCTGCAATAATCCCACCGAAAACCAAACAATAGGTTTTCAGACTCGATGCACTGTGGCATTGTGGCAGCGTCACTGCTCTGTCACATCCTGCCCACTCCCTGCAGGTTGGGGACATTCTGGCTGAACACGTTTGGAGCTGGTTTGGTTTCTGTTAGCAATAATGTCAGAGTAGCTTGCAAAAGCCAGCAGGACTTACCTTGAAACATGATTTTTGTCCTGTCCAGTGGAGCTACTGCAGTTTTAGCAACAGCACCAGCCAGTGCACCAGACATCAGGGAGTTAAGCACTTTCTTCTGCTCCTGGATACCCTGGAACAAAGCATTAGTCAGTGTGACACGGTCAATCCTAAAGAGGAGTTGTAATATTTTACCTTTGCTACATTTCATCCCATCCTGGGACGTGGGTGAACCAAACTCAGGTGTGAGCATCCACTCGATCCTGCAATCTGTCCCATTAGCAAACATAAGCTCCACGATACAGCAACCCGATCACACACTCCCATTTCAGTGCAGCATCTCAATCACCCTAAATTGTTTTGTCAGGTCGTTTGCAAGGATTTCTCTGTCCCTTCCAGCCCGATGGAGAAATGTTCTCTACCCGCTAACGCAATACGAGCGCTTTTGATTCTCTCGAGACAGCTGAAAATCAGCGCCGGTGTTTTGGAAATGTTAACATTCCCTTCAAAACAGTAAACTCCAAGCACAATAAATTCCTGGCCAGATCACGAAGAACAAAGATTAGACGTGTCTGCCAAAACACAAAGTTCCAAGGTCTGCCACTCTCACGCGTGCTGCCTTCTCCCTGTTAAGGTTTCTGCAGGCAATGTCACTGCTTATGATTTAACCATGCACAGAGCTGCATTCCTCTCTTGCTCTTGCACCAACACACAAGCCTTATTTCTACTTTGTCCCCAGGATCCTAGGAATAAAACACGACAGGCTTCCCACGATGATAAATGGAATGGAAGTGTTTCTGTTATTGACATTCCTGCCGCAGCTCATATTTATAAAGCAGCTATCTTCTCGTAACACATGGGCAGAAAGCAAGTAAATGACTTGAAATCTAACACCGTGAAGGTTACGGGCTGAGAGACAAGTCAAGCTGAGGCTTAAGAATGTTAAATTCTGATATGCTTTGTGTTTTCACGGAGGAGTTAACGCTTTTCCCCTCCCCACCAGCACGCTTCCCAGCTAAAACATTAAATTTTTATTACAAAAACACACGGAGGGGAAAACCGAACGGAACCAATCTCTGCCCACTCGGTGCCCAACGCACGGGCAGCACGGTGTGAACTTCAGACCGAGTTTTGGCTTCGTTCCTCCACCAAAGTCATTCCACACGAGCAGAAACCCTGAGCTAAACCAGAGCAAGGTTCAGCAGCACCTTCCCTGCTGGTGTTCGTAACGGGAGCCCATGACAGCAGTGAGAGCAGTGAGAGCAGTGAGAGCAGCCCTCCTGGCTCCCTTCCCAGCTCTGCCACCGCCGACGTAACACGACATAACCTTGGATGAGGAGCACAGCCCTGCCTGCCCGTCAGCTCCGAGCCATGCCCGGCCCCTTCCCAAGGGCTGGAGCTGCTCAGCCATCCTCAAAGCGCAGTCACACGTTGCATGGTTTGGACGTATCCTGCACAATCCCAGTCCCACTGAGATGCTCCCCGTGTGGTCACCCAGCTCTTGGCTTGCCCCACTGCACGCAGCCCCCGTGCTCTCGCTCATACCTCTGCTGGAAGATGAGCTGATGCAGTTGGCTCCACATCTTGCCCTTTGAAATCCACTTGACCTTCTCTCACACCATTACCCATACCAGTTACACTTCCAAGTGGGCAGAAGGGCTCTGGCTCCTGAATGGAAAACAAGAACAAAATAAGCGTTAGCATCAAAAGCAGCAAATACACAGGTCATAAAATACCTGGAAGGGAAGGAAAGGGCCAACTCCAACCCCAGGTTTCCAGAAGAGCCATCCTTGGAGATCCAAGTGTGTGTATGACGGGGATGGGGCAGCAAGATGCTTTGGTGCTACCTCAAAACTGTGTCACTGAGCACATTCATTCTTTTATCTCCCAAGGAACTCAGCTGCAAGGTCCAAAATCAAATGCATGGTTTCTAAGAGTGAAGGAATTGACCCTGTTCTGTCCTCTGCCACTGCTTACAGTGACGATTTAGGTTGCCACTCATTCCAACTGTTCTGCATCACTTGGATACTGGAGAAGGCATCTAGAAATTTAAAACCCAGATCTGGAAAATGGAAAAAAATGTTCCTAGCAGTACAACCCCGAAGGCTGCCATGAGCCACTGCAGGTTATTTTAAGGGACAGACAGCTCCAATGCCTCACACGTGCCATCAAGGCTGCGTGGGTGACATTACAGGGATACGCTGAGCGCAGCGCATCCGTGGCTGCAGAGCTCCCTTCCTGCACAGCTGCAGTGGAAGTCGGCCCTCCAAGCTCTGCATTGGTTCACAGATGGGGTGTAGCTACAAAGATCCATTTTCTAAGCAACAAGACTGCTCCAAGAGCCATTTTTCCATCGCGTTAGCTTCCATTCAAGGAACGCGAGCTTGGGAAACCTGGATTCCCCAGCTGCTTCCCCGTATCCTGCAGCAAGATGCTTCATCTCTGCCCATCCCGTGCCTGAGAAACCCGAGGCACAACAGCTTGCTTCCTGAGAAAGGCCACCTGAAGACCTTTTCTCTCTCCTCCTTTTTAACAATCTCTAGACATTATATGCTTGTCAGCACCTTTCAGACTTGCTGACCTATTTTTTTTCCCCACATCGCTCTCATAAATTAATGCCAGCCTTCACTCTCGAAACCCCCTGGCTGCAGCAGAGATGTTAACACGGAGCCGGAGAGGGCTCAGCCTTGGCTGTATCCGTGCATGACCAATTTGCAGTGATGGAGCTGTGCATGGCCCACAGATTCATGCCCTGGTTATCCTTAACGCCAACACCGCTTGCCAGAGCTCCGGGAAGACACAGCGTGCTCACAGCTCCTGGAGGTGCCTTCCAAAAGAGGAGCTCTCAGGATGCTGCTCAAATAACTCCGCATTGCAATGAAAGAGAGCATCCGACAGCCCAACACGACCCCAACGTTGGCACTTGGGAAGTTCTATTGTGAAGGCCTGGTCCCATCAGACCACGTGCACAGAAGTCCCCATAAGGATGGAGGTGGTTCCTGAGAGCAGAGCGCTGCATCGAGTTACTCTGAAGAACGCAGCCTGCTGATTGTTTCTAATTACTACCTGTCGTTATTTCCTTTCCTCCTCTTCTCACGTAGCTGGAAAAGGCGCTGCGAAGCGGTGCCCTTCAGCGGAGCAGGGAGAGCTCCCGGGCAGATATTATCCCCAGGAGAAATGTAGGTCACAATATCAGATTGATCTCGGCCAAAAATAAACCCACCAAAATAGAACTCGTGCTGAAGAGCTTAGGAACGCGACGTGCAACTGTTTTAAAATGTGACTCTGAAGGGTGATTGAGAAAGATGATGACTGAAAGGAAATCTCCAATCCTAAACTGCTATTATTAAACTTGGACTTACCCTGGAAGACGCCCATGCCTAAAGGCGATGCCTGTTTGCTCAAAGATCTTGTCCCTGATGCTATTCAGAGCTGTTCTTTCTTGTACTTTCAGTGCCTCACGCCCTGATCCTGCACCACCTGTCCACGCGCTCCGTGTTACACACCAGGGCTGCCCACGTGCTCAGTGTAAATGCAAGCCCTACGCTCGTGGAGCCTTAAATACAAAAGCAGCACTTATTACTTGCAGCCCCATTTGCTCCCTGCAAAGCAATGCAGCAATGCCTTATTTTGGAGGTGGGCTGGATTCTGACTTCTTGGAGTTACTGAGTTCTGGCTGTTCCAAGTAATGACGCACATAGAGACAGAAAATAAAGCTTTGCTTTTCAGCTTCAGTCCACACTTGTAGGGCCCGGCCCTTAGAAAGCAGACATTATCTCTCATATATATACACATATGTACATATATGTGCATCAGACCCTTCAGTAAGCAACCGACGGAAACCCAACACCGAGCAGCTGGACGTGCTCTCACCCCTCGCGCTTCACCCAGCCCATACACAGTCATTACTTACATTTCCAAAGCCACAGGGAACAAGAAAAAACAAAAAAAAAACAAAAAAAAAACCAAAAAGAATGGCTGCAGATGAGCTCTGCTCCTTGTAACGCGTGATCTCCGCGGCCGTTACACAAACCCTCCCTGCACATCTGCAGAGGACCCCTGAGCAGAGCCGCCCCGTCCCCTCGCGGGACGCATGACCAGAAAGCAGAGTTCAGAAGTTAAAGGGGTTTAATGAGTAACACACGCAGCGCTGTTACAACGAGCCCGCAGCAGCTTGCTGGGAGCGCGGAGCCCACGGGCAGCACCCAGCTGCAGCAAGCAGAGCGCAGAACAGACACAGGGCACGCAGCGGGGCAGCGCCCGTCCCGGTGCTCAGGGCTGAACCGGGCACCATTCCCTGCACAGCACGAGGCGTGCAGCACCGGCACCGAGCGCACTGCTGCTCCTTCCCCGCGGTGCTTAATGAATACCTGACGAGTTCGATCGTCTGTCAAACGGGCCCTCTGATAGACCAGACCTCCTGCTTTTCTTGGTGGTGATTCTGATGACAGAAGCAAGTTATTCAGATGGTGAGAGCGACGCAGCGGGAAGATGTCCAACAGGCAGTGCCCAATCATTGCCCAAAGCGTTGGAGATTCGGAGAAAAAAAGCCACTGGTGAATCCAATCCTGATGCTATTCCAGCCATTGCATTTGAGCAAATTACGCAGTCTTAAGGTAATTAGTTTCTCAGCAGAAGCAGCAATGAGTTGCAGAGAGCAGCAGCACGCTGCCCATGGAGCTGCTCTGCGGGACGTGTGCGCTGCTCCCTCGCACAGCCCCACTTCGGGGCACCCGGCCCACTGCAAATCAAAGCCCCATTCGGTTCCATACAGGTGAAGTCACCTGCACGATTCCGTTCGGACCCATCAGCTTCCTTCGTTAATCAACAGCTATCCACTTCCGGATTTTTATTTTTTTATTGCGGCATGGTTCACGTCGCCGCATCACCAATAAAAGCACATAGTTCAACTAGGGAAAGAAAGCAAGCTCGGAGAGCTCCCGCAGAAACCCTCACCCGTTCTCCCAGGCAGGCTGGAGCAAAGCAGAGCCCGGGGAAGCTGCTCCATTAGGTTCCCTTCAGTTGTTAAACTGAGCAATTGAGCCTGACAGAGGCAGAGCCGCGATCACGGCCGCCTTCAATTCGCCCTTGGAGCAAAAGCATCTCAGAGAAATCACGGAAGGAGGGGGATGAACTATGGAGAGGTGGTCCCCCGAGGCCCCTCATTGCCTTCCAGTTTGATTAAGCCATTAAAAATCAAACCCAGCGATGCCCGGCAGGCTCGGCTCCCGTCAGCCACATTCATCTTCCGGTTGCATTCAGATCCGATCCCGAAACACGAGCTAGGAGCAGTCCATTGCATTTTCCCTTTAAAAGCCTGTATAGGAGCTGTCAGCACGATTTGGAAGACCCGCTGACAACCTCATCAGAAGACTCACTCAATGATGGTACCTGGAAGCGTTTTAATTTTTTTGGCGGCTTCCTTAGTTACGAAGAACGAAAGGAACGCTCCTCCTGCCTCCCTCCACCAGCCACAGCTCACAAAATTGGACTGAGGATAAGGATCTGAATTCTTTGCATGGTTTTAGATTGCCTGGCTGCTGCCGGGAACACCTCAGCTACGCTTTCCACAGCCAAAAGCTGAAGATGTGAGACAGATTAGAACTTTGTCTGAAGGGGAATAGAGCGCCCGAAGGGGACTGAACGGCAGAGAGCTGCTGAGCCCGAGTTTGTCAGAGAGCTCCTCCTTCAGAGGCTGAAAGCAGAAAACAGCAAAACCAGGCACAGATGGGCCCGGAGGGACGACCCCAGCACGGCCAAAGCTTTTCCATTCATGCAGAGATGAGTGGAAACACGAACAACCCCCGGTCAATCAGGAGCGATCTTTGCCCAGAACCATTTCAACAAAACAAGTAATCATTACCACCTCCACGCTAAAATCCCATCCCTTTACAACGCACGTGAGAAGAAGAACAAACTCAACAGGTTCCATGGCTAAGAAGAAGCCGCAGGTGGGTGCCATCTCCCACAGCAAGCACAGCACTGCTGCACGCCCGGGTTGCACACGGTGCATGCGACGTGAGCAGCAGCGCAGAGCTCGCTGCAGTTCGGCAGCCCAGCAGCACCAAGCCGCCCATGGCACAGACACACGTGCAGCAAGGAGGAGCGGGTCTGACGCCTCACTGGAGAGCAAAGATCTCCAGCACTCACCTACGTTGTCACCTGGAGCAAGCTGCTTGCGTTGCAGCTCACCTTTCCATACGAGGAGTTGTCTTCTTTCACAAGACAGCGGGAATATCTCTACGCCACTCTTGGGGAAGGAATAACACTGCACTGGGAACCAGTGGCAGGTTCCCATCGGTGTAAACTTACATGCAGCTTCACACAGTTAGGAGCAAAGTTACCAGCAGAAAGTTATTTCTGGTTCCTGGGCTTCTTCCTAAGAGGAAACCTGCCTGACCTGTACCAAACCCATCTGCTCCACCAGATGAACACACTCACAGCTGCGCTGGTGCTCGCCTTACGTTCCAGGTGACCTGTGCACAAAGGTGAGCGCACCAAGCACACCCGGCACACGTTCCGCTGGGACTGCTGAAGTCAGTGCGCAGGCTGCAGCTGCAGCTCAGCAAAAAGCAACGGCTGCAGCTCCTGACTCGTCCTGCGGTGCTGTCAAGAGCTGGGAGTCCCCTGCCTGAACCTGGAGCAGCTGCTGGGGACAGAGAGCTCCTGAAATGTGACAGCCAGGGCAGCCCTGGCCCCTTCTGCAGCCACTCTCTTTGAGACAACGTTCACAGCTTCCAACGCAACGACCAGGGAAACAAAACCGACCCCTGATAGCCCATAGCTCTGCTGGGATGGGAGGATGCTCAGAGCTACCCCCTGGGGTTTGGGACACCCAGACATGCTGTTATTTGACGCGGAGGAGGTTGGTGCCCCTCCATCAGCCCGCTGGTACCCGTGCTGCACGCTGCCTGCTCCCACCAGCACCTCTCCCCTCCTGTGCACACACAAACCTTCCCCCGGAACGGAGTCATTCGGAAAACAGAACGTTTTCAAACCACTCTAAATTCATCAAACCACCAAAAAAAACAAACAAACAAACAAAAAAAGGCGTTGTAAAAACGCACCCTCTCCAGAAACCGCTCTGCGGTTCCGCGCACAAAGACTCCAACCAACGACCAAGAGCCAGGGGACGGCGCGCTCCAAACCCGCTGTCTGCAATTTGCCCAAGGAGCACAGGGAAGGCGGCAGCCAGCAAACAGCGCCGTGTCCGGGCCCCCTCCGAGCGCTGGGGGAGCGCAGATTTCAGGGCCACGGAGCGCGGGCAGCACCAAGCACTGGGCCCGGGGCACCCTGCACACAGCACAGACGGCGGAACAGCGCTGAGCAATTCTGCACAACCACTTCCAGCACTTTCCATGTGTCTTAAAGCCAACCTGAGACACCCCGTCCATTCGCACACTGGAAGGCCGGGAGGGAAGGCAGCCCCTGCGCCGCAACTTCGGGCTCACGTTGGAGCGAGGTGAAAGCAGGAGACGGGAAGAGCTCCGTGTTTAACGCCTTCCACGTCCCCCGGGTAGCCCCACAGCAGAGCGGCACACGTTCACGGTGTCCTCACGTTCGCATCAACTCAGAAAACAGAACGACGGCCACAGCTTGCATCGAAGTGCACGTCTGGAGAGCCGAGCGGCAGCGGAGTGGGGGGACGGGCGGGGACAGCGGAGCGGGGACAGAGAGGGATGGGCGGGCAGAGGACGGAGGGGCCAGGTGAAGGAGGTGGGCGACGGCTGCGCGGGCAGAGGGCACGGGGACGGGCAGGGGACTGGAGAACGGGCAAGGCACGCGGGGATCGGCGGGGACGGACGGCGGGCGGAGGCAAGCAACGGGCAGAGGGACAGGCGGGGGACGGGGCCGGCCCGCAGCCCGCCGCTGACCCCGGCACGAGGCCGCTCTCCGCCGGGCCGGGCCCGAGCTGCGCCGTCCCCGCGCGGCCGCACCCCCCCGCAGCGCGGCCACGGCCGCAGCCGTCCTCCGGCCGAGGGGCGAACGGAGCGGTGACCCCGCGCGAGGCCGCCGCAATGTCACCCGCCTCCGCGAGCGGTCCTCCCGGCCCTCGGGCCCGACGCGACGTCGAGGGCCTCCCGGGGCCGCACCGCTGCCCAGTGGCGGGGCCGGGCCCGCACTCACCGGCTCCGCTCCGCTCGGCGCCGCCGCACCGCTGTCGCCTCCCGGCCGCCAGGCCTCCCCCTCCCCCGCCCTGCCCGTGGGAGGCGGGTCTTGCCCCGCGGGCAGGCCAATCGCAGCCGCGGCGCAGAGGGGCGCGGGCGGTGCCGCGCGCGCTGATTGGCCGGGTGGCCGCAGACGGGCAGGCGAGGCAGCCAATGAGCGGCGGGAGGGGCGGGCTGCGTCGGAGCGCCTGGGAGAGGCGGGGTGCGCTCAGCGCTGCGCGGCGATGGAACGCGCAGATCCCGCGCAAGATGCGCGCAGGACCCCGCGCGTCACTGCTCGGTCCCGGCGTCTCCGCGACATCCCTGAGCCGTGTCCCGCATGGCGGGTGCCGTGCGCAGTCCCAGTGTCGCACATGGCAGCGCGCCACGCGTGTCACGCTCGGTTCTAGCGACCCCTGGGGCAGCGCGCGGTGCTCCGGCCGGGCGGCCCCGGCGGCAGCAGCTCATACGGAGCCCATACACAGCCCATACACAGCCCACATGGAGCCCACGTGCCCCCGTGGGCAGCATGCCACGCTCGGCCCGCAGCCGTGGCCCCGTAGGGCTTTGCCCCACAGCCCTTTCACCCTGATCTGTCCCTTCCCCATGCCCCAGTCGGAGCTAAAATAGACGGAAAATAAAGGCCAGCCTTCTTGTCTCTATGGAGCCCCACGTTTGAATTGCTCACGGCGCTTCTCTCCCCTTCCAGGCCCCAATGACACACAGCCAGGAGCAGGCGCTGCTCAGCACCATCAGTTCCCGGCCCGGGGCGCTCAGGACCCCAGGGCCCCCTCTGCAAATGTGCTGCTACCAACTACAATCTGCTCTGCCCCGAAGCAGCAGGGCCCCTTCACCTGGAGGATCAGGGATACAAGGGCAGAGAAGGGCACAGACACAGCACGCTCTTTCCACACCAGGGAGAGGCTGGCAGCCCCTCCTCACACAAATGCTGCTTGTGGGGTGAGCGTTCGTGGCCTCTGGAGAACACAGCTGCCTCTGGCGCCTGCTGATAGCACAGAGCTGCAGCAGGAGTTGCTTACAAACTCAGCACCGAGGCGTTCCTGCCATCTTCCTTCTCCCGTCTCCAAGAGGCTCCACGAAGAACCAACCACCCCCTGCAATTATTATTTTTTTTTAAATGTTTTGGGGGATCAACACTTCTACAGGAAGTATCACGTTAGAAAACATTCACTCACGTACAACAGCAGCAGCGCAGGGGGGAGGTTCTACCAGCACCCAGAGCAGCACAGCAAGTCAAAGGAACCAGGTGGCTGGGGGCACACAGGCCTTTAGCGGTGACTTTAGAAGCTTTCTGGATGCTTCACCTCTGTTGTGCTCCTAAGTCCATAGCTGTTTTCAGAGCAAGAGGTGCACAGCCTCTCCGTTACAATTACAGCTCTCCCAGGGTTCTGGCAAGCACTGCTCTGCTGAGAGATAACCAAAGCATGGGCTCCCCAGCACTAGCTTCCTGCCATGTGGTACCACTGCCAGATTGTCCCTGCTTGGAAATTACCATCCTCACTACCAGGCCCTGATTTGCTCATCTCACTGGAAGAAAACGTGATCTTTCCTCCTGGAAGCAAACAGCAACATCATTTATGATGGTTGGTTTAGGCCATACTATTCAGAATCCTCACTTCATTTTGCTAAAAGTGTTACGTTGGCTGAAAATCCAAAACAAAGAAGCAACACAGAGTACGGTCAGCAATAAAATAAGTTAGTAGAAGAACAGCACAACAGGACAGAACACATTCACAAATTATGGGATTGCTCCTCATCCATCCCATTACCAGAGCAGGCTGCTAGCTTCCATCAGCACAGAGCAGGCCAACCAACCAGAGCCAGCTGCCATGGTATGTATCAACCTCCACCTTGGCTCTTACTGTATAGAACAGAGCACATGGGAGCAGCCCTCTCCTGTACACAAGTAACACAAATAACGGGGGGGGGAAGCAGATCATCTTCAGGCATTAGATGATTCAAGGAATGATTACTACACAGAGCTGATCTGCAGCCTGTGAATGCATAAAGCCATTCCAGCTGTATCTCCCAACAGAAAGTTCACTGCAGCTTCACAAGCCAGGCATTTGCTTCGGATATTCCAGCTCAGCTGTAACAGCAAATTAATCCATGCCACTTTGTTTCCCCCCTTAGACTTCATGTACATTGATGCCTTTAAGCTCCGTTGCTCAGGGGAGGGATGATTCACTGTGCCAGGCTCCCCTTCTGGCCTGTCCACAGCTCTCTGAGCTCCACTTTGCAGCCAAGGTCTCGCAGTGCAGCTTTGGCCACATCATCGCAGTCCTTGTGTGTTGCACGAGCTTCTGTTATTAGGTCCTCAGCTCCCATCTCTAAGATGGGCTGAGAATAGTCCCGGCTCCGGGAAACCAGGTTGCGGATCAGCATGCAAGCCTGTTTCTGAGAGAGGTAAACGGGAGAGATTAGCATCTGGGCAACCAAACACGAGATGCTATAGACAGCAACAAACTATTTTCTAGAAGAATAAAACTCACAGACAAAGTACGGTTGCTATTTTACACTGAAGTTTATCAAAGACCACATGCTTCTGTAAGAAATGTGCTGATGTGCCAACAGCACCCAGACAACACCAAGTACTTCTTAAAACCATGCTAAGACACAATGCTGCTTTGACAGGAGACCACGTTTCCATCCCCATGTATGCTCTTTCAGGCATCTTTCCTGTCACGGTGCTGCAGAAGCTTGAGCTGCTCTTTCAAAGTATTTGAAAGATACAGTCTTTTCTCCCTTATCCTACTCTTCTGGGGAGGAACAGAAGTAATGCCTTCAACTGAAGCACGGCATTCCACAGCCACCTGAACCTTAATTGATGTGGATTTGAGACTCAAACTAAATTCTGCTCTGATCACATCAGGACAACAGAATAGTTGTACCACCTACATGAAGGACCCCCATCTTCTAATCTGCTCAGAACGTTTTAGTATTTGTCAAGTAAAGGACAAAACGAAGCAGTGAACACAAACAACACCAATCTTGATCGAATAATCAAGAGGCAAATACCTGTACAGCCACTTCTCGTGGGTGTGCTTTCATAGCCTGAAGAGCTGCCAGCGCCCCTCCACCTTCCATGATGACATTACAGTTCTCAGGTTTGCGCAAAGCTAACATGCACAATGCTGCACAGCCTTGCTCACAGATCTACAAGACAAAGAAGAAGGGCTCAGTGGCTGAAAACGCCGCTTTCACAAAAGAAAATTTCAAAGTGTCTCGAGTTCTGTCCTCCTGTTTGGGGATTTCTTTAATAAATAATAATATTAACAATAGTAATCTTTAGTTTCTTCCTGAAACAACCTGCTTCTCTGACATGGAAAACAAATTTCACATGACAATTTACAGCAGATTTAAAATAACTTCAGTAGCGGCTGAACTCTGAGCTGCAGTATAAAACACTGTATTTAGTACCAGTCTGAGTCATGGACAAGAAAAAGGATAACATAGTAAATTTGAGTATACATTTACATTTACACAAATATATGGCAAAGCATGCACTTGCCCACTCCATATTACATGTATGTTAAAGGTTTAGTTCATTGTTCAGGTTATAAAACTAAGTGCAAGCATTTAACACACATACATAGAACCCATCTGCTCTCAGCACGGGCTGTTTACCACAAGTCAGAGCAAAGCTGTGGATTGCTCCCATCTAAAACACAAGAGCCCTGTGTTACACAGCCCACAGCCCTCTGCTCCCAGCCTCTGTGGGACACCATCATTAAGCAATTAGCTGCATACCTGAGGGTTGGCAAGGTGATGGCTTATAGCGAGCACAATGAGGTCAGTTCCACCAGCAGTGACTATGGCATCTTTCACATCGTCATTACCTGCAATCGCTCGGATGGCACTCAGCACCTGCCTCACCACATCCTGCATTCGTCAAGGAAAAGAACAGCTTAGAAAGCAGTAAGAGAAATGTTGCAGTTTTGAGTCATCTAGAACATCCCCCAGCAACTCCACTCAAACAGTTTCAATTTCCAGCTACAAACACCAACGCTATTCTCAGCAACTCAAATCTCAGGTACGCTTTCTCGCTAGGCAGAATAACAAGGAACTTGTTAGTTTGGCAGAGGTTTCCAAAAACATCTAAAGAATCAATCAATCCTCTTGAACCTCTTCTACGCTTTCTAGGTACCCTTCTACCTCTTCTAGGTAGAAAACCAGAAGCTCAGCTTTTCTGGGACCAAGCAGAACTCTCCTTGTGGACCGGGCAGGACAGAAGAGATATCCACGAGTAGGGGACTCAATTACACCACTATTAAGTGACAGAGCACATATAGAAGTTGCACATGAAGTTTTAAACAGAGGTAAATGGGATCAACAGTTGGGTTTCAACACTAACTGCATCTAAAATGATGCATTAAGGCTCATTCACAGCCAGGATTTGAAAAAAAATCAAAAATCCCAGAGTCCGTCGTGTTATTTTCAGTCCCCCTAGCACACTTTATATTACTCACTGGATGATCAATGCTGTCAGACAGGAGAGAGACCATAAAATTTAAGCCCCCGAGGTCCACAATTTCTTGACAGAATTCATTCCTGACCGAGAGGCGAGAAAGGGTGGCACAGAGCTCACTGAGAACACTGCAGTTATCTGTGAATGCTGTAAAGGAGAGATGATGAATGGAAGAATTATGAGCCAGGAAGCCTGCTAGCAGATTCAAGGTGCTGTACTTTTTCTTCATTCAAAGAACAACCAACCAAAAAACAACACACCACCCCCAGGAAACAGCTAATCCCCGCTTGCAGCTTACAACAGATTATCACAGATGACATTCTGTTTGCTCTGTATCTAGACAGGGAGAATATCTTTCCTTGGCAGGAATGCGGCACCTCAGCAAGGATGCTGCATCTGTAATCCTGCACTGGACTGTGAAGTACTTCCCAGGCAGTCTGACACATAGCTCTGTAACTGCCCCCTTGGTACTGCTGGCCTCCAGAGCACTCATTGTATCTCTCTCTTGGGGCACACTTCAAAGGAATTAAACCACTTAAGTACCAAATTTCCAAACGATCTCTAGGGAGCCTTGCGTTACAAAGCACAGTTTTAAGATAAGAAAGCACGGATGATTCAAAATTAGGATCAACAGCCGTAGGGTGAGTTTTACCTTTTGCAGCTTCAATGAGAACCCTCAACCCATCGTTTTCCAACACAATCATTTTGGCATGATCATGAGCGTGACCAAAGGGCACACGGATGTCATCATCAAACGTCATGATCCGGAGCGCGGACGAGGCCGTTCGGACGACATCAGCGCTATCTCCGTGCAGGACTATGGCTCCAGTCAGGAGTGGCAGAACCCCACCCTTCACAAAGTCCTGGCGATTCTGCTCGTGTTTCAGACAGGCATGTCGAATGCATCGGATCCCAGCCAGCGTCATTTCAGCATCCTCCCTGTATTCTTTCAGAGTTTGTAGCAGTAGATCCTGGCCAGCGGAGTCAAGTAAGTCTGGCTGCCCATCCAAGATGGCAGACAGAGTATTAAAGGCTTTCATCATTAAACTCCTGTCTCCCGAAGCCAACTGGCAGGCAGAGAATACCACAGGATAGGCACCATTCTGCCCAGCCAGGTAGCGAAAAGCCAGCTGCTCTTTGCACTGCTCAGTGAAGACCACCAGCTGCTCAGCCATCTCAGCCAGATCAGAGTCAGCAACAGATCTCCCAAGGGAATCTAAAGTCTGAAAAAAGAAAACAAGCTTTATTTTTCAATCTGAACTGTATAGGAGCAGCTTGTTACAGTCATTATTATAGATAAACACATTTGAATATGTAAATTAATTAGGCATAGCCAAGAAACAGCTTCCTCAAAGAGCATCATGCACAAAACCCTTGGAGGAACTCCATACAGGAGAAGGTATGCTTCATGATTCTCAGCCTGCTACTTCAATAAGCAGTTAACCCTCGTGCCTAGAAGACAGCACAAAGTTGTAGTCCTACCATCAAAATTTCATGCTTTTGCTTTTGACCATTTTCAGAGGCCGGCTGCCGCACAGCTTTGATAATATTGCTTAAATCAACACCTAAAAGGAAAAATAGAAACAAGAATCACGTTAGTTACGGGAGCTTGAGCAAAACCCACGAAGTGAGCAACAGCAAACAACGAGAAGCTGATTGTAACGAGCAGATCAGCACACAAAGATGCAGAAAACGCGTTAAAGGTTTGTCACCAGCAGAGCGCTCACCCCAAACCAACATCAATTAGAAACTCTGGTTACTGAGCTGCGCTTTGCAGTCGCACTTCAAGCAGTTTTCCAGCCATAACTCCTCCCTAAAACCACGTTACCAGCAACCCCGTTCTACGAAGGCTTCGCTTCCACACGGGGTGACCCTGAGCCCTGGTGCCGTACCTTGGGACTCAAACTGCTGCACCGCCTCCCGCACCGCCTCCTCCGGGTCCATCTCGAACTCAGCGATGTTCTCCTGCACGGCGTCATCGAACGTTTCCTGGGCGATGTGCTTGGAGCCCATGGCGGCCAACGGGAGCCGCCGTCCGCAGCGCTGCGAGGAGGAAAGGCCGCGATGACCGCGAGGCGCGAACAGAGGCGGGAACGCTCTTCCACAAAACAGAAACGCTCAAATCCGAAAACGCATCGCCAAAGGGACGGGGTTTTTTTAACAGCTAAAAGCGAACGGGCGGAATTCCCGAGGCCCAGCGCTGCGATGTGGAGAGGCAGCCGGCCCCGCCGCTCGTTCTGCCCTCGCAGAGAGCCCGGGACGCGGCCCAGGCGCTGGAGCAGCCCCCGGCACTCGGTCCTCCCGGGGTCCCACCTCGTACCCGCCCCGCCGCTCCCTGCCGGCCGCCTGCCACCTGACAAAGGGCCGCGGGCTCAGCCTGACCCGCCTCGGCCGCCGTACGCCACCGGCCCCGCCCATCCACCCACCCACGAGGGCGCATGCGTTAAAAAAGTCACGCCAACTTCTCCAGGGCGAAGAAACGCGGAGCCAAAGAGAGCTCGGGTGCTCCGAGTGCGCACGCGCACGCTCCCGCCGCGCTCCCGCTCGGTTCGCGCATCGGGTCGAACACTTTGCGCAGGCGCACTAAGGGGGAGATCACAGCCGCGCCGCAGCGGGAGCAGGCGGCTCCGCGCCCGGTCTCCTACTCCTCCTCCCC